>NW_019101568.1:1746064-1817536 GCF_001856785.1 Myzus persicae
AACAATATTTGTGTACTGTAATAATAATAATATCATTACACAATTGGTATCTGGGTATAGTTCGAATTTTGAAAATATTTATCAAATTTAAAATTTTATTATATAATTTAACTTTTATAGCTAAAGATTGAAAATTTAAAATAAAGTTCTACGTAAATAGGTTGTACATTTATACTGTATTCTCAATGAATTGTGTATTTTTAAATTTTAAATTACGATATTGTGTTTTTAATAACTTATTAACTACATTTAACTATTTTCATTATAATTATTATAATGAAAATTATGTTATCGGTCTATCAATATTATCACATTTTGATAACTGCAAAAAAAGGGGCTAAATGTAGGCAATATTATATACGGACACAAAAAATTTTTTCCTGCGAAGATCCATTCGTGTACTTTATGGTGTTATCATAGAACAATATGGTGTTATCTACATGCTTCGCCGATTTTGGATTTGTTTTTTTTTTTGTACTCGGCGGTCGTCACTGTCTCGTCAATATTGCATTTTTAGTTTTGGCTACACAATACACATTACCTACCTATTAGTGGATTATTTTGTAATTTAGTATAGTTTTTTTGTTTAATTAATTAAATTATAAGTTCAATACAAATCTTAACAGTTTTCTCATTATAACACATAAACATGAATGTTGCAAGAAAACAATTAAACACCATAAAAATTTTTCATGCAAAACTATTAGATACGGTAAAGTACTATTTATATTAGTTTCTTCATGTAAACTTATTAGTTATTTTATACTTCTTATTGATATTTTATATTATAAGAAATAAAATACCCAATAACTTCAATTCATTAATATTTGAAAAAAAAAACAAATTTTAACTCCAATGATAAGGCTTTAGTCGAGACTTAAGTGTACCAGTGTTTGGAAGGAACGGAATCCTGGAACGAATTCCTTTTTAAGAAATGACACGTTGAATAAATTCATTTTTATAAAAAAAGAACGAGAAAATGAATGAGATTTTCAATAAAAAATAACATTTTTAGTTTCTTTCGGGTTCCAATTTTCAAAAAAATTTTTTTTCTCAATGTGTTAAACACCAATTAGTGATCGTTATCGACTATTGGAGTTAATCGTTTAATATAATATTAATTTATACTGTTTTCAACATAATAAATATTGGTGAATACAAAAAAAAAAAAAAATATATTCAATATTATATTCTTAAATTAAATAGTAAATAATAAATGTACTTATAGGCATGTATAAGTATAATTAAAAAGTTAAGTTCCTAAGTATATTCATGCAAAAAAAAACATTAACAGTCTAATTTAACTAATTTGTGCAATTTTTATAGTTAAAACGACATCAAAATGATCTTGCCAATAACTACAATCAAGATATTGAACGTCTTAAATTAGAACAAGAATCATTGAAAGCTCAAGTTGAAACAGAATTAGCAAGACTTAAAAAACAAAAGATTCAAACCGGAAATGTAAGTTAAATTATTATTTTGTATTTCAGAAACGTCATTTAAACTACAATTTGTAAATCTCAAAGAACAAAATCCTGAATTAATCTTTCTAAATACCTATTAATGACTACTTTTTTTTAGATTTTTTTTATGATTATAGTATAATAGTAATGTATAAATTACTAAACAGATATAGATACTATAGGTATTTTTATAATTATTTTGCAACTATTCTGTGATGACCTACGGTATTACAAATATTTTTCCAATAATTATGTGTATCATCTATACGATTAATTACTGGACACCTCATGAAACAAAAAAAAATTCAACATACATGTGTGGCTTACTATCTTTTCTATGAGTTAACATTATGGGAGAACGTCAAACCTGAGTGGTCCATTCTGTAGCATTTAAAATTTTTTAAATGATTCCACTTATTAGCAAAAATGTTTTTTTGTAATAGGTTATACTAAATATTGTCGATTGTTCATAATTTGTCAGTTCCCAAGCGGGAACATTTAATTACTCATACACAAAACCTGTAACTTGTATTTGAATAACAAAAAAAGTAATCTAGTTACCTTTTAGTTTTGTAACTAGTAATGTAACTTTGTTACTTTTTGAAAGTCACTTACCCACACTAGTTTCTGTACAGCATAGTACATTACATGGATTAGATGGTTTTATTATGGTAATATTTAAATATTGTTATGATGATAGGAAAAATATTTCTTATTTTTAGTTTTATCCATAAAAAAAGCTAGAAATGCAATATGAATAGTTTATAATGTACTATGCTAAAGATAGTTAAACATTATATTTCTATATCTGCATCTTCAATGAAGATAAAACATTAAAAGGCTACCCTCCTAGCATATGCCCATATGCTGTATATGAATTTAATTGCAATCGAGTTATGACTCATGTTATTAAGTGGATTAAAATATATTTTTGTTTTATTGATTAATAATCAGAATCGTTGAATAAGACTTATTTATTAATTATTTATTAACGGGCTCAATCCTGTACAACAGTTTAAAACATACTACAATACATAACTTAAATAATTAATGCATATAGCACATATAATTTTTATATGAGATAATAATTCCAGTAATAATAGTACATATAAATGTATAGTAATACCCAATTATAATTTTATAAGTTTTGATAAATAATACATTATACTAATATGATTTGTTTACAGGACATTAACATAGAAGTAAAGAGTTCTATTGATGATGTTAATAAAGAAGAAATTTCGGCTGTGAAAACGATTGCAAATGATAATATTGATGTTAAAAAGAACAACCAAACTATTAAAACTGAAAAGAAACAAAAAAAAAATAATCAAGGTGAGAGAAACAATATATTTAGAGTGTATATTATTTATATTAACACGTTGACTGCCATGCGGCCTTAAGAATATTTATTATTTGTGCGCCAAGTTCATTTTTCAATGTCATTATAAATTTGTATATATACTATTGAATTAAAAAAAAAAAAATGTTAAAATTATGTTTTATACATCTAAAAATTGTAATTATTCCCGCTACGCCACAGCGCATTTTCTATATCATTATTGTAGCGCCAAGGAAAAGTTAATAATATAAATCCAAATTAATTTACAGCAGCCTTCGGCCGTATGGCCTCCTATGAATGATATGGTGCGGCAGCCGGCGGTCTAAAAATTATGAATACTTAATTATTTTTATACGGATGCCGGCGGCGGCATGGCAGTCAACGTGTTAAATAAGAAATTTAAAAAAATTATTAGGTAATTATTATACTGATGTACCTAATAAATTATATTTTAGCTGTTCCTGCAAAAAGTACCATTACCACACCAGTAGATTTTGGTAGATTAGATTTGCGTGTTGCTAAGATTTTAAGTGCTTCCAAACATCCCAATGCTGATGCTCTGTATGTAGAAACTATAGATGTGGGAGAAGAAAAACCAAGAAATGTTGTATGTAGATAAACATTATTATTAAAAAAATAGTAATAGTGATATATTTTTTAATTTATATCAGATGAAATTTTATTACAATAATTAATGTACTCTATTTTTTGAAAAAAAATGTATATTTAACTTAACTATTATTTATATTTTACTAATTTTATATTGCTTCTAGGTAAGTGGGTTAGTGAAGTTTGTTCCATTGGAAGAAATGTCTAATCGCATGGTTGTGTTGTTGTGCAATTTAAAACCATCTAAAATTAGAGGTGTTTTATCTGAGGCAATGGTAATGTGTGCTAGCTCACCAGAACATGTTGAAATACTGGAACCACCACCGGGTTCGGTGCCAGGGGATTATATAAACGTAGATGGATACACTAGAGCTCCAGACAAGGTATTAAAAGTATTTGAAGAAATTGCACAGGATTTGAAAACAGATGAAAATTTACAAGCTACTTATAAAGGAATTCCTTGGACAGTAGCTGATAAAGGAGCTGTTGTAGCAAAATCTTTAAAAAATATTAAAATTAAATGATTAAATATGTACTCAACATAAAAACAAAACAATATTATATATTCATTTTACATTGAATCATTATAAATTTATAACTAATATATTTTGTATTGTATTTGTTTTTATTGAATAAATCTATGAAATACATTAGTCTGTACATTTTAATTTATACTATTTTAAAATTTTTATTTATCTTAATTATTGTTGGGTCTTAGAATATTTCTAACTGTAATAGGCTCTTGAATATGGTACAATGCTTATTGCTCAGGGATAGAATTAGTATTTTCAGATGTTTAATTGGGGTAGGTATTTTCATGTTTTATTTACATATTGTATTGTTTTATAAACAACAAACAATGTGGCTGATGGGATGTAATAGTAACTGTTAATGCAGTACTTCTCTCAGTTTGCGATACCAGTATACCACTTGGACAAGTTTTTTCTTGTAGTACCTACAATTTGTATATCACTAGGACTAGTGCAAATCTTTGAAATCAAAAAAATTTATAAAAATAATTCTTATTTGCAGTTACTTAATTTCAATTAAAATGAAAACATCAATAATATTTAGCGCAAATTAAGATAGTAGTATATTATCTAAAAACCTTGGTACCTATTTAGTATTTACCCACAGACAATAATATAGATTATATTTATTATATAACATGCACTTACACCAAACCCGATAGACCTATACTAATTGACGGAGCATGTCCGATTGCAAGCCAAAAACTGAAAAACCAGACGAGTTACTATATATAAAATATATAATAAAAATTTATCCATAATTTGTTTAATTCATTTGAAACTTGTAAGAAATATTCATGAATCATGATACAATACGATAATTACGTATTTAGGTTTTAGGTATTTATGGGTTAATGCCTTAATAATTTAATATGCTGTTTTTGTTTTTAAATATGCACAATTTATGTACATGCGCATAAGTGTGGAACAACACGACCAGTGCAACTACTGCTACTCACGTTCACCACGGGAAGTCGGGAACTACTAACATCAGGCCCATCAGGGACGGAGTAGCAAATCAGAAAATCTGGAATTTCCAGATGAACCGGAACGCTACAATAATTAAAAAAAAATTATTTTTAAACAACAATATTAGTATAATCAGTGCTCAATATTGTTCAAAATTTCCAATAATAGTTATAATGATCATTATTACAAATAAATCTTGTTATAACCTTAATGTACCATGCACCGTCTATAATATAATATAATAAAATATCCTTAGAAGTATAGCCTGATGCCCTGATGCCATGATATAATATTAGCATTTTACTATGTAATCCGATAATCGTCATAATATAATGTCGACGATTAAAGTCACGAGTGTATGGTATTTTTTATTTATAATTATAAATTGCGACAAACCTAAAATTTAAGGAATCAAAAATAGTAGGCGTTCAGACATTCAGTAATAATAAAAAGTATTCGGTTTACGGTTCAGAGTACTCAAAAAAGTGTTTGAATACTTTTCCTTAAATACATTACAACACCGTAAAATATAGGGTATAATGTATTATAGTGCACCTGGGTAACGTACTATGTTTAGGTATACAAACGTATAATATACCGAACTATTGCACATCCTAGACAGCCGCTGAAATGGCCAATGGGTCGCCATTAGTCGATGACTCTGCCGGTTAGCGCGCGCATAATAACAACACTATACATATATATTGGAACATAATAGCCGTACCTGTATAAAGTAATCTATATATAATATATATATATTATATGACACAAATGGAGTAGGTAGGTACGATAATAATAGGTACACCATACACACGAATAATGTAGGACATCGATGTGACGCGCTCGAGACTATTCACCGTGAGTACACGCTGTACGCCTGTACACTGTACAGTATCGCAGGTATGGGTGAAGCGAGAACAACCGTGTGCATTGCGATTCCGTTGGCATAGGAAGTAGAGCCCCACGCGATCGTGTAGCGTGTAAATGAGAAATATAGCCATAATAATAATAACCGCGGTCGTACGGTTCCAGTGTAGTCGTATTTTTGGTTTTTTTTTTTCCAGTGCTCTCGTGATTCGTTTTACAAAATATAAGATATTGTCATGTTTAAAACGGCTGATAAAGAGGTAAGACATTTGCTTTCGATAATTTAATACGATTCGGCACCCGATGACACGATTAAGTATTAATTATAGTATTGATTTTATAATATACAGTATATCGTACGATTTATGGTAATAGTAAGTGTAACACAAGTACCCGATAATTAGTTGTTAATGATAGTGCACGTGGGCATAGAAAAGAGTGGAAATATGTGGGGGTCTACAGACTACAGTACTATATATATACGATGTATACCTTTTTTTCTTCGGCATCGAAGACCGGGGGAGAAACTGTTGTTAGTATTACTTCCTCTCCGACCCTATACATGGTATACCTATGCAAAGCATTTTACTTAGCTTTATTTCAATTACCGTTTATAATGTTTACAGTTAAGATAATAATATATACTATGGATTATATCATATTCATATTTAATTATTCCTATTCTAAATAAAAGAAAAATATGTCATGAAATAAATATAAGTATAATTTATTACAAAGTAGATGGTATCTTTTCGTAATAAAAATTTTTATTTCGGTTTTTTAAAACTAAATTGATGACAATTTTTTTTTAATTTAATATACTTCTTAATATCTATCAATAAATAAAAATGTATTAACTAAAACTTATATTTGAAATATTAAAAATAATATATTGTGTCCAGTCATTATTAAAATTCTCAATAGTGAATAGATTATTTAGGTAGGTACCTACTTTATTACTATAGTACCTACTTATTAGCTACCTACACTATTATATTAAATATAATAAAACTTTATAGACTAACTGAAAAAACTGAAAAACTGAATTTAGTCGAAGTTACTTTGATTATTATTAAATCGATAGTTGTATTCAGGCTTAGCCAGGTACATCCGGTTTGCTTAATCATTGTATCACTGTCTGTTATTTTGTTACTATTTATTTTGTCATTTAGGTATATTTTACAATGTCAATGCTCAAACTTGGGCTTAAATATTTTAACATAGTGAAAGCTCAAACTTGAGGTTAATTATTTTTATTGCGTATACGGCATACCTTACACAGTATGGGAGGGAAATCAGAACTTAATTTAATCGTTTCCAGATATGGCATGTGACTTATGAAAGTAAAATGTTTGTAAAAATGAATAACTACCTACCTACTGAAACGTTTTATTAGGTTTACTGTACCTACAGTATAATCATTAAAATATATAAATGTGATTTTTATATGAATATTAATAAATATTATATTTTGTAATCAGTCACCTAACTAAATATTTTTATTTATGATTATGATACACTCAGTAGTATAATATTACTATACACATTTATTGCCCAAAAATCAGTGACTCGTTTTTTTTAAAGTGACAACCCCTAAATTATAGATATTTAATTTTTTGCGTCACCTACAAATATTTTTTTCATGTTAATGTATATAAGTTATATGTTATATGTTGGCATGTTGTCGTGTTGATGGCCCTAAATAATTAGTTTACCACCTCTTAGAAGATCGTGAAAACATAAGTGATAGGTATTTTGTTAACTAGGTAACTCTAACTATTTAAAAATAAAAAAATGGTTTTATAAAGTATATCAGTATATAAAAACTATAATATTGTTTTTTATCGAATACAATATAATTAGAACCTCGGTGTTGGAAATTATAAGAAAAAAATTAGTTTACAGAAAGTAGTACCCATTCTTTTGTTCGTATAATTGAGTGATTAATTTGTTTCAAAAAGTAAATAAAAACTATGTAGATGCATACAATATATATTATGACCTACATTATTGACATAGGTAAATTATTATATTATAATGAATACACGTCGCGATTTTTTCAGCAATTGATGTGCAAATTGATATTAACACGTGGATGGGTAACGTGTATAGAAAATCTCATGTAATACATATTTCCATAGATTTTAAAATGGTATTGGTAGTTATGTTTACACAAAAGTAAAATAATATAAACTACAGTGCCCATAGTCTATAGGTATAGCTGTATATATTTAGGTATACATAATATAGTGAACTAATATGAGAATATAAAATATGTGTGTACCGTGTAAAGGTATTCGAAGTACCTCTACTATTTTGTTATTCCATGAACTTAAAAAGCATAATTTTAAATTTATGCCGATGTTGTAAATAGGTACGTGACGGGGTTTATGTATTAGGCAACAATGACAATAATTTGTTTTCATTGTTAGACATTGATACACTAACTACATACATTGTATTCCCGTCAGTTTTAGAAAGTGTCGCAATCTTTCGTTTATAGGAGACTCTGCAGTTTGACAACTATATATTATATATATACTGTAGCATATTACATAGGTATAGTATGTGATATAGAAACTATAATAACGAAATTAAAAAACGATTAAATATGAATCCTAAACAAAACCAAATTATCTTAACATATACCTCACTACGTCATACTATGTATTATTATTGTTTGAATATATAGAATTATTAACGTTGGAATTTTGTACTTCATTATAAATTATAATATACCATTACTATACTATCACATATTATGTACACTTAACAGTTTTAAAATTATTGTTAAATTTATAAAATCTATAATCAACTACTGTATACTTACCGTATCATCTCCGCTCTCGAGTATTAGGTTCCTACATCATATATTATTTTAAATTCATCAATTGATAAGTATTATAATATGAAAAGGTGTTGTAGCCTACTGCAGAGCGTGTCAATAGTTTAGAAATTTATTTAATGTCTGCAGTATATAATATATTATATATATAAAAAGAAAATACCTTAAGTCATCTATTATAATTTTAGGTTGGCATTTTTAGAAATTCTTTCGTATTTTCTTGGATAATTCTTTTTGTTATGTTTTGTAGTAAATAGTTGAAAGAAGAAGATATTCCTATACGACATACGCATATAATATGTATTGTAGGCGTAGCAGGCAAACGAACACACGTTGCATACAAAATATCTTTCACGAGGGTCAGGTGAATTGTGCTAATTTTTAAAGAGATTCATCTCTGAATCTTATTCCAGAAGTTTCTCAATGGAACCCAAATTCTATTACAATTTTCAACTAATACCCATTGACAGGTCAAATTAATTACATTCAGAGAAGTCACCTTTTTATTCGTATTATTTAATACCACCCGATGAGTTTAATTTTGGATGCACACATGTGTTGGCTTTATCAAAAAAAAAAAAAAATTATAAAACGTGAAGAAAATGAAAAATGCATCATTTCCAGTCTCGACAAGCACATTTTTGTTATTAGACTAGACACGCTAATGCCTAATAATATTTTGTGTCTAAAAAAACAATAGTTATGTATAACAGTATGACCTGATTGATTAACGGATTGAAATTAAAATTAAAATTAGACAAATCTATAAGACAACTACAAATGTAATAGTGTAATATATACAGTACGTCAGACGTTGTCAGTACAACAGTATCTATACTTATAAATGTACATATTTCCACGGGATCATCCCCCAATAACAGAAAAAGAGCATTTCTAAAATAATGTGTTGGAGAAATGGATGAGATTTCTTAAAGTCTCAAATCTTGACATCACAATCGTTTTTAAGATGCTTGTAAAGTCAACATTTTTGTGCATAAAACATAAATAAAAAAAACTAGACAATTTCAAATGTCTATAAATAAGTGAAAAAGAAACAACATATTTTCCATTTTTAGAAAATACTACAATTAATATTTTCATGAAAATTATATGTATCTAAGGATATTTATTTTTTAATTACAGCATGAAAACTAAACAATTTTGTTGAAAACTGGTGTTGCATAAATTTAAATTTTTTATTTTTACAGTGAAAAACGTATGCACCACGAAGTCCTATACTGCACAAATAAACCGGCAACAAAAATAATTCACATTAATTATAAAAAAATTCATAAAAAAAAGAATTTAAAAAATTTGATTCTATTTGATTTGGTTCTCAAAAATATTTTTTATATTTTTGGTTACTAAATTAATTATTCACGAGAAACCGTGTTTTAAATATTTGAAATCCTTAGCTATAAAAATTCAACTTTTTTGAAAACAAATTAATTTGAAAATTTTCTCGATTTTGATGAATTTTGTGGAAATTCGATCTTTAAATTCTCATAAGCAAATCGTGTTTATGTATCTTCAATGCTTTTGAGTTGTTACTACAACAACGCATGTGAAACTACAATTTTTTCAAGATATTTTACCCAGAGAAAACTTTTTAATAGAATTTATAAAAAAAAAACTAAAATGTTGAATGTCTATACATAAAAAGCTCTAAAAAGTCAAAATTTTATCATTTGTATTTAGCATATATTATTAAATAAATATTTGGTGACAATTTCAAGTATCTATATGGTTATTTATTTTTGAATCACAACAAAATAAGAAAATCGTTTGATGAGAAATCATTATTTTAGGGGTGTAGCAAAATGTTGAACTTATACGCTCATAAAAAATTAATGTGGGTTTCCGGTAAAAATTTATTTTGTTAAAGGTATAGAAAAACTTATGAGAAATATTAGATTCTCAGAAGTATGACACACGGGATTAAAGAATTCAAATTTTGTCAGTGTCCGATAATATAATAGAATATGACGTATAAGATTATAATATTATAATTTGTGATTACATACTATCTACGCGCGCCTGATGCCGAAGACAAAGCGTGGTCGTATGACGGAGCGGTATCTGGTACTTAATAATGATTACAACCAAGGTAACCGCAACCACTCCGTTTGCCAATCGACAGGGATTCCGCGAAAGAAAATGTGCAGCAACGGTCAAGGAAAGTATCGAATGCGCTGCTTGCCTCCGATAGTCCGACGGGATTCATTCTAATATTCTAAATTGTATCTCCACCGCGAGTCGCGACTATCGTTTGACACGAATGTTATTCGATTAAGTTTTTGACACGCTAATCGTTACTGCAGGTCCCTAATACGCGTACCTATGGTTTTTGCATTGTTTCGTGTCAATTTGTTCTCATTTTATTCGTAACGCGACCCGATCGGTTCTGCCACACGCAAGAAAAAAAAAAAAATAATATTATTATATTCCAGACCACCGTGTCGTAGAGAAACCACTACAACCGTTTGAGCGCTATATAATTATAGCTGATGGATTTTACGCGGATCCGGGTTTGAATTTTGGAGTAGGCGCCCGTTATACAATATATATTTTGCAAATTGCAGACCGGAATGGAATACTTTAAGCTCCGTATCTTAAGCCGGTATGTTTATAAATAATGTGTATTAATTATTATTATTTATTACCTATTCCTCTACATTTTCGTTTTAATCCTATCGCGGCGTACTCGCGGCTTATTTGTTGTTATTATTATCGATGTACATAAAATCACACGATTAAAGAAATTTAATCGTACACACAACATATTGCATTGACGCGATTACGCTATAATGTTGGTGTCGATTTGTTCAATCAGTTCAAAACCCATTATTGACGAAATAAAGACAATGTAAACCATTGTTTGTGGTATTTTCGACACTTTATAATTTAAATCAATTTTTTTTAATATCTACGTTTTTCTCAAATGATCAAATATTAATCACATTTAATTTTTAAGTATTCTTGATTTCTTTTTATTTAAACCATGGACTAAGATATATCCATAGGGTTAAAGATAAACCCTATATAGGTTTTTGTAGGATTTGATTAATCATAATTTAGCAGGTACGTATGAGAAATATTATGTGTATAATATTATAATATGTTCAAACATTTAGGTAGATTTGTTGTGTTGTATGTATGTATTAGTATTTAATTTTAATTGATAAAGGTACCCGTGTACTTGAGTATTTAGAGGTAATTAATACTTTACTTTACTAAGATACTATACTCAAAACGCATCTTTAAGATTGTTTGCGGAGAAGAAATTATAGATGTATTAATATTGACTATATTGACTATTTACATTCATTCATAGTTTATTACTTTATTTGAATTGCAGGCACGCGCTTTCGAATCACCTTGTATGTAAAGTGAACTTAAAAACTAACTAACTCGCTTTTTTTTGGAACCCAAAATGTATAATCAATGAAAACTTATATGGGTTGTGTAGTAGCAAATGACCAAAAAAAATTTTTTTTAATTTAAATTTTAAAGTTGAATTTATATCATACATATATAATCCATGTAGACATCTAAATCTTGAATAATGTTGGAACACTTACAACGTTTTCGCCTTTTTTATTTAAAAATATGTTATTAGTTTTTAAAAAAGTAATGAGTAGGTTTTTATTTATTTTTAACTATTTTATGTTTAAGCAAAATATCTCTGTATAATGTATATACATACAATCTAAAATTCAAGTAAGTATAAGACATAAATTCAATTGATTTTAAGATATTATATGTTATTTATTTATCTATATTAAATAGCATGTTATCAAATTTATGACATTGTTGTCATTTTGCTAAGGAAATTCCCTTAAACTCTTTCTAAGGTTAAGATATGAACCATTATATATAAATTACTTTTTGTCTCACATATTTATTTCACTCTCCAGTTTTTCGGTATTTCATTTTTATAGATTTTATCATAAAAATTATAACCTCAAAAAAAAATGGTTGCAAAAATTGTGTTACGACTTACGAAGGCTATCTAATTTTTTATATACGTCATTTAACCACATTCAACACTTACTATACAGTGACTTCCCCGGGCTTACAAATATTTATTTGATTAATAATACATAACAACACAACAATATAGTAGTTTATACGTGAAACGCGCGAAGAATTGATAAAACAAAAATCTCATTTATGGAAAATTCATCATTGTATTTTCGTTTTTCGTAACATATCTATCTCTCTCTCTTTCTCTCTCAACAAAAATAAAAATATAAACACTATATTATATAGAATATGTCTTATGTACTATTATCTGTTAAGTACATATATATTATAGTCACAATAGTCAGATAGACGACAATAATAATACGCTGTAGAATGCTCTATCGCTATGGGTTCTTTTTAAAGAAAGTGTGAAAGGAAAACGCGTCTTCAATTCATTGCAGTACCTATCTATTCGAAAGGCAATTTATTTACGAAGTGCTTTCAATTATTGACCAACTAGTGGGCTCAAAATACAAATGTACACTGTGTTTTAGTAAAATGTTCAGTCCAATGTCAGTTATTATTTTATAATTTGCACGTATTAGATACACGAAATGTCGATTTTATTTATTCATTATCAATGGATTTTAGAAAAGTCGGAAAGAAGCTATGCAGTACCTATAATTAAACATAATAGTAAATACAAGTTCCTATAGATAGCCTACCTAAAATTAATATTATTTTTTATTTATCTTTTGTTTTCAACGATTATCTTCACTATCTATAAACTACATTTAAATAATGTCTAGTTTTATTAATTAAAGTTTAAAATATTATTTTGGTATTTTAATGAATTTAATAAATATAATGAGTAATGACTATTAATTAATCATTAGCCATTAAGTACTCATTAGAATAGACTCTAGGACCTAGGTATTAAGAATTTAAGTTATTCAAATTAAATATACTATATTCTTGTATATTGAAGTAAATCATTGGACAAAAGTGGTTTTGTAGAAATGAATATCTAAGACCGAAGGTCTACTGAAGGGCATAACATCAACATATTTTAATTTTAATATAAGTAATTGTATTTGGTATTTGAGGTCTATAGAACTCGAGATAATACTGGATATCTGAATTTGAAATTGATGTCTATTTCCTATTAATGAAAAAAGAAAATTTTGATATAACTAATGTTTATTTTTGTAATTGTAAAATTTATACCTGTGTACCTATTACAGTGTATCTGTAAATCATGGTAAAAATCACAAAATAATATTGTTTTGGTAATAGTTAATATTACAGTTATGTATACATATAAATAAATATAATACTAATTAATACTTGTACCATTTCCGTACACCAAGTTGAAGTAAAAATATATTTTTCAATTTAGGTCTTTTAATTAATTATATATTTGATATTTTGTTACAAAAGTGAATTCTAATTTTTAAAGACGGTACGATACAACGTAGTATATATGTCTATCGTATATGCCTAACATAGTAACATTATATAAAGGTACACCAAGCCACGTAGGTAATCTTAACAATGAGCATTGAAAGTAAATTAATGCTATGCGTGAATACGAGTTTATTCTTCGTTTAGATCAGACGCCATGAGGATAAAATAATACAATAAATACTGAAATGTTATTATAAATGAAAACTCGATATTCAAACAATGTAGCTATTTAAATACAATAATACAGGGGTGACTGGTGGTGATAAAATACAATTTCTGTAAGTACCTAATACGCTTTGCTATACGTACAGTACATAAATGATATCCAGCAGAGTACGTCTTACTTCCATCCACATAAAATAAACTATTTATCTAACACACCTAAGTATTGTGATAATGTCATGTTTGATAAACATTACTTACAATCCACCTATGTGTTTATGTAGTCATGTAGATGTAGGGTGACCCAGTTTGGTAGCGTAATTTTGTTTCTCATTTCTAAATAGATACGTTAAAAAATAATTAATTTATCATAAGACCGATACACGGGAGAAAGTTAATTTTGGATTTAGTTACATATATTTGTTGGGACTATATAGGTATCTAATATAAACATATAATATATGGTTCTAACAAAGAAGTAAGAAGTAAGAACTAAAACTGATGTGATAAATTAAAAATTGAATTGACGTATTTTTATATACATTTTCAGTGTTATCATATAATATACATCATTTGTCCATTTTAAATTTACAATTCGTATTAATTGTATTAATTTAGGTAAACTTCAAATCAATTTTATAATTAATACGGTTGAAGTATTGAAGAAACAATAGTTCAATAGTTGCACCTATCACATGAGGAGCTTCGTAGTTGTCATATAGGTACAGGTAAAAAAAAAATATACAATATATAAAAATAATTAACCAAATAAAAAATATATGTATATATCTATAGTGTTAAGAAATTAAGTTGAAAAAAATATTATACTTAAAAAGGGAGACAAGTAGGTACCACTCTGATGTACAGTAATATTCACTGAACTTAATTGAAGTCTTAAATCCGAATTCAATGATAAAAAATAACAATAAACTTTAAAAGTATCTAGTAGGTACCCAAGAGTAATATTTTTAAATTACAACAAAAATAAATAAAACCGTTATTCTTTGTTTAAATATATAATTTAGTCAATTAGTCAAAATTTGATATTAGAATATCTATGAAACAATTTGTTCCTATATATTTTTAGACTTTTTGGTACAAACATGAATTAGGTACTTACGATTGACCTTGTATAATGTATTCAATTTTTAAGCCTTAGCTAAATATTTTATACATTTTGAACTACCATATACATAATATAAATGTTTGTAATTTTGACGAATTTTGTCTAACATTCAAATGCTTGTAAAAAATCATGCCCCCTATCTACCTTTAATATTTTTGAACTATACTATTATAAATGTATTACAACTTATGAAAAATCGGGTTGGACTGAGTAAAAAATTATTGATCGACAATAATAATTAAAAAATACAATTTTACGTGCCTATAAATACCTCAAATGGAGTCAACATATTTTGAAAATGTAAAATGGTCATATAAAAACGTTGTCAACACTTCAAGTATTTATAGATATTCCTTTTTAAGTTACTATAAAAGAACAAAATCAATTTAGTTGAAACCTGGTTTTGCTCAAACATTTTTGCTTTGTTTGTATTTTGATTTTGAAAATTCCTGAGAATTTTTCATTTTTGACCTCTGAAATTACTAATTACATTAATTTTCCTACGAGAAAGGATGCCGAGGTACCTAGATAATCAAAGTATTTTTACTGCTACAAAAGGTGATGGACAGTCAGGAAAAGAAAAATTGCTCCTCTTAGAAAATAGAACGATAAAATGAGTAACTATTTTGTTGCAAAATTATTAAAATATATTTTGAGATTTAACTGAATAAAAAGAATGTTTTTCTAAAAAAATATTGTCAAAACAAAATAATTATAGTATAACTTACGTTGCAACTTCCACTTTTGATTGATAGAAATTCTTTGTAAGGATAACCATCATTATTAAGCCAAAAGCTATTCAATAATTCGTATTATGGTATATTGTGTTACCGTAAGTCAACTATAGGAGTTTATGTTTAAATGTTTAATAAATACCCAACTAAATAGGCAAATAGATTAACAAAATATTTAAAGTTAAAACAAATATATATATATCATCAATATCAACAAAGTTATATTAAGTTAAGTATATTAATTTATATTCTTGAATGATCTTTACTATGTCTCAAAAGAGAACTATCACTTTTTACGCATTGTGAATGATTCGAGAACTTAGTGATCACTCTAACACTGCGGAGCTGATGGGAGATGATGCCCTTCACTGACGTAAATTGGTTGGCCGACTGATTATTCTCTTTTGAGACAGATTACCTATAGTTTCTGAATTATGTTACGTTATTATATGATAAACAATTTATATAATAACCTATAGTAATAAGTAAAACGTTCTACTAAGATTATTTCTTTAAAGAAAATAGATTAAATGACTATAATTATTTTAAAACCAAATTTGTCAAGTGATATTTTCTCCATATCGTTGTCTTTCTGAAAAAACTTATTTAAATAGTTAAAATATTTATATTTACAGCCCATAGAGTATAGACTACCTACTACAAAATTCGAATTGAAATTTTACATAGGGCTTATGACTCGTACACCATGGTGCCTACTAATATTTCTATATTGGGAAGTCTGAAGTATTGATTTATCCATAGGTACTAGTTAATCAATACAAGAATAGCAATATTATGATATAATAACGATGCTATATGTACAAATTGCAATGTTTATTTTTTTTTCAATACTCATTATGTTAGAAGAGTTCTAAGTTCTAATTCTTTAGTTAAAATATTGAATTATATTTTATTTTATTAGGTATCATGTATAATATGCTATGCTCCCGTTGTATACCTATTTAGAGGATGATCCGTTTAAGTTGTTGACACTCATTATTTAAAAAAATTTCAAAATATTTTTGTTACATTTATGATGTATCTAATTTCAAAATAATATTTCTGAAAAAATTATATTTTTTACTGTTTTTTATCGTTATAATTTTTTAAATTTTATTACTTTTTTGAAAAACACCATACATTTTAAATTTCATATTATGAAGCACAATATTATTCTGTGTATTTCAATCTATAAATATCAAATTTCTGACTAGTAGTTCATTAGTTCATAAGCATTACTGTGTAGATGAGCAGTGGATTTGTACATGGAGGTACTCCGTATAATATGTTGTCTACTACTGATCATAAAAACTGTAAATGCATGTAAAGTTATAAGTTATAATTAATTAACTACCTGTCCAAAATTTGAGCTTTTTGTATTTATATTTATTTATTTTTATATATTTATATTTAAATACTTCAAGTAATATTTTGTTTCGGAATAATAAATTAAAAATGTATTTTGTCATTAAAAAAAGTAAGAAAAATAAAAAATAATAACCATAAAGAATAGTAAAAATATTGTCGTTTTCAGATATTATGTTCTCTTGAAATTACATTTAATAATATAAAAGTTAAAATATTTCGAAATAATGAGTGTAGACACTTCAATGGATCACCTGGTATATATTATATGTCAAATGTGCTACGATTAATAATTGTGAAAAATATATTACTATTTATTATTTATACTAAATACTTTTAAATATGTTGATTGTTGGTATGTTGTACTTGAATTACTATAATATACTTTATAGTTCATCGTTATATTTGTACATTTGTATACATTACAAAAAAAGTATACATACTTAATAATTCACTAACAATAAAATAATTTTAATTAATAGTTTCCCTAGTGTATGGTTACATAGTTATAATATAAGAATATAATTAGGTATACGGAGCAAAAACATCATAATATACGATTTAACATTAATATTTTTGTAAAAATATATAATATAATGCATTTATTAAAAATATTAGATGCATTATTATTTATTATTTATATGTAGGTATTTATCATAGTAAATACCAATATACATATTATAATAGTAGACAAATAAAGATCCAATAATTGTTATCCGATCACAATGTCGTGTCATTGACTGGTGGATTAACTAAGTACCCCTTCCTTTTGAATCTACGTTACCCACCTAGTGAATATTGTGGAACACTGCTAGAATTCTAGACTAACTACCACGAGTTCAAATCAGACATTTAGTCGGTTGTCGGTACTCGGTTCGGTGACGGCGTGGTTACAGTCTTGAAGTGCGTGTGTAATTTTTATTTGTTTATCAATTATCATTTAAAATAATGAACTTTTTGCAGCTACCCAATTGATTTGTTTCGGTTTTTAATATGGTTTATGTCAACAGAAATATTGATTTTATTTTTATAAGAACATATTATACTGTTGGAGAAATTTTTTTTGTTGAAAACTATTGATCACAGGTACGTAAATTTCATTATTTGAAATAATTTTAAGACTGTACACCTCACAAGTTTAACTTAGTACCTAGCATCTTTTTAAAATGTTGCTTTATAAATTGGAGATCAAATTTGGGCTATGGTTTGCTATAATACTTACTTATTCATATTAAACAAATAAATAAGAAAATAAAAACTGTAATAAAAAATATTTTCTAAATTAAATTGATTGCATTCGAGTTCCAACTATTACAACAGTTTGTTAATTTTAAAATCATTATTTTTTTCTATCTAATATGGAAAATAATTTATGTAATTTATTATTAAAAATTAAAATTTGTACTGTTATATACTACCTAATAATTAGGAAAATTAGGTATATAATATATGCTACAGACGTATGGTACATTTAGGTTCCAGCGCATATACTAGTTACTTACCTAATATATTTATTTTTAATATAAATAATATATTATTATAATAGTTTTTTACCCAATGCATAATTATCACATTTATTGATATTAATTTGATAGTATAGGACACATTGGCATAATATGTATAATACTGATATGTTACTGTTATTATTGTTTAGAATCTAAACTTTCGATGTATAAATGTAGTTATGAAATATATTTGAAATAATATTTTAATTTATCATGTTAAGTAGAAAAATATGGTATGAAAAATTGTATGTTATTTTAATTTATGTTTCTTTACATACTTAATTATGAAGAAATATTTTAACTATTTATATTAATCGATTCATATGGTAAATTATTGTTTCAAACGTTACTAAAATTATTAAAATAATAAGAATTACAGTCAGTATTTGAACTTATAATAAATTATAAACTCTACGTAATAATAAGTAATATAACATATTTTATTATATTTCTAAATTCGTGTTGGAATCATTAAATTATAAACCAAACAAAAATGTATGCTGTATTCAGCTGTATTTTTAGAACTTATTTCAATATACAATATACAAATAAAATAGTTGCATAATATCTAGATACTTGGATTCATAAATATTTGAAAATATAGGTACCAAGTTTTTTTTTTTAAAATTTATTTCGTTTTTATTTAAATGTTTAATTGTATTAACAAATATGTTCGGTATTTCTATATGGCCATCATTTTTGTAATTTTGTCTAGAACTGTATTTACGAAATAACCTTAAAAGTATTAAAAACGGTATGGAATTATATTATTTCACACGAATTATGTAAATTACTTTTAAAAATATACACACTTAATTGTGTAAGTTTTAAAGGTTGTAACTTTTAGCTGCATAGTCAATTCCCGGAAGACAGGCTTCTTTTTCACGTTTTTAAAAATAACAGCAGTAATTGTTTTTTAATAACCCTACACAATCTATGGCCATGAGTGATTCACCTGTCTAGTGATGGTATCATATTGTTATTTTGTCGAATTATTTCCTAGGTCAAACATTATAATTTGTTTTTATTTTATTTGTTATTATAAAGGTATCACTGTTCACTATTCACTGTTCAGTAGACAGGATATTAATGAACTATTTTATTACAAATTCCATTCTACTATTTTTGGAACTAGAATAAACAGATAGCTTTTGTTTTAATCGAACTCATCAAATGCATGCATTAGCATGAATATGAAAAGTTAGATCTATTATAATATTAGCTAGGAAAATATTACTTATTTGTACATCATTAATCGTAACACAATAAAAACATTTTCAATAAATGAAAATAGATTATTCGTTTTTATCATAATAAATTTCACAATAAAATGTACAAATATAAAACCTTCGACCTTCGGATAAAAACGTGCTTAACTTGTATAAAATCGATTATATGTATTTTTATGTCATCATTAAATGAAATTTTCTTCTCTGACTGTGTATCACTATCAATATATTTTCCTCGTTGTATAATAACATGTTTACATGTGTTTGAGACTTTATGTTAACAAGTGTTATAACTTATAAGTTATAAATTATATATATGTACCTATATACATATACATCTTTCAACGTATCGGTGTTAATGTGGTATATTGTCATTAGTTATTACTTATTAGTTAATAGTTATCACTCATTATTCACTGCGTATACTCAATGCTCTTATAAAGTGTATTGTAGTAAAAGCATATTATAAATGTGCATGTAGGATATCTTGTATCTAATTATGTAATATGTTGGTAGGTTGTTGGTATAAAAAATTAACTCAAAAGAAATTCAAGTGCCAAGATGGTTTTTTTAGAAGTTAGACTTTTTAGTAAACAAAGTAGTTTGACATCCTTGATGCAACGATCGCAAACAATATGTTACTACATACTATGTTGCTAAGTAACAACAGTCGAAACAAACCATATAGGCTGCATATCTACTACTCGTTTTACATCGTGTATTTGGTGATCTATGAGAATTTACAACAGGGGAATATAAGGGAGGGAAAAAGTGATTGGGAAATGTAAACACGAGGAATAACTAATTATTTCAAATTTGTACTAAGTATTGATTATTGGAATATTATATATATTTGACACGAAAAATAGGTAGCTATCAGGTATTCATGTATGTACTTATTATCTAGGTACTTGAGGTGTGTGACATATTAATATTGTATCTTAAAAAATAATTTCCAGACATCATAATATTTCTTAAATTATTTACTATCCATATCATTTTCACAATTTTTGTCATATGTTCAAGTAGCATCTTTTTAAATTTGTCAGATGTTTCTGTTACCCCCTGGCAGATGTATAGGAAAGATTTAGTAAATTGTTCTGTTTAATGTTTATATATAACCAATAGCTAACAACTATATATAATTTTATATATAATATTCTGTACCTACTGTACCAGTAAGTTCGGGAACCCCTATAATTTTAATGAGGCCCATAATATTAGTATATAAGTTTTAAAAAAAATACCGATAGCATTATATTAATCTTCATTGCATGCTATCCATGTTATCAATTAATCATAAGCAGTATTTATGATTTTCTGGTGGTCGTCGGTATAGAGTTTCAATTGTCTCCCTATACCTAAGGCTAAAGTCAACACCAAAATCAACAATGAACAGCGTATTTGAATCGATAATTTTTGTCAGGGATGGATAAAATATTCTTATTGGTACGCGTGCTGTAATTTTTTTAAAAGATAAATACATAATCATACATAATGATATTCATATATCATAATATATTGTATTACTTGCGAAAACATTAATAAATTAATATCATAGTGGTTAACATTGTAATAATTTACACTTTTCAGAAGTTTGGTGTAACATAATATACTTTTTATATTTTTCTAATAATTTTTAAATTACGAATCAACAATTCTGAAATATTTTGAACTATTATAGCATGTAACTAAAATAATGAATATTTTATTTTAAATAGTTTATTTTTTTCAGAAAAATGAATGTATAATATATAGTATATTATTTTATGGAATAAAAATTTAAAAAATAAATTCAACTATATAAAATATATTTTAACTAATATTATACTTTCTAATTTTATTACATCATTATTGTCTTAAATTATAATCTGTTATATTATAAATAAAATGAATAAATGAAACATAAATTATTGTTTTATCATTAAGTAAACAAGAGTATATGACAACATAAACTATCACAAAATATATCGTATGAAATAACGAGCGTCAATACTCAATTTCATCTTTAGACAAATAGCACCCATGTGTGATGTAATGGTGTAGGTCATCACTACGTCATAACGGGTTTCTCGCATGAGATGAAAGGACGAAAATCGATTTCCAAGTCTCACGTCATAACATTGTTAAATTGATGTAGGCGCTTGTGTAAAAAATACTATGAATTCGATTTTAACAACCAATTTAGAGTATGTACGAAACTAATCCAGAATCTTGTTTAAAATTAGTTCAGCATGTATAAAAAGTACCTAATCAATACTTAAACTTCTAAAGTGTTATCTCAATAGTTGATACAGTAGTAATAGAGTATTAGCAGATTAAATATATTATTAATAAAATAAGTTATAAATGTATTTGGAAGAGACACTTATTCTAAGGTCGCGGCGTTTGTCTGTTCTGTTTTAAGTATTTCCATTGTTGACTTAAATGATTTAGTTAGGTACCTATCGCTTTATATTCAAGGATGATAAAAGTACTTAAACACCTAGTTAAACCTAATAAAATGTATTTCATTCACTAATTTTTATGAATTTATGAATTTAATAATTTTTTTTTCTTATATCATCTGTGAAAAGTACAACACATGAATTTTTCAATTTTCAATGGCTAAAAAAAATATTAAATATTCTGTAATTGTAATTTAATTGTTACAATTGCTTGTATAGTTGTAGCCTTATATTGCCATATTGTATTATAATATTTAAATGTAAAATTTCAACTTTAAGTCTAAAAAAATTATGGAATGTATTAGGTACTAATGTTCTATTCTGGGAAAATTTTTGAACAACAAACACTCATTATCCCAGAAAATATTATCGTTTTATAAAATATACCATTTACAATTTACATAATTTGGAGTTTAATAGAAAACTTAGTTAAGTATTAAAGTATTTGAGTGGAAGTATACAGGAATAATATCCAAAATGTTGGTCTACTACTTCGGCAATCCACTCATTTAAGCTTTTAACAGTTATAAGTTTAAGTTATAAAAATTGAATTCTTGTTAGAAATTACACCAAAAAATAAACTGCTTCAGAATGTGAGATTAAAGGCGTATTTTGTCATTCAAAAAAGTAAAGACTGATATTTTAATAGTAAAAAAGTGAATAATATAAGTTTTTCAAAAATATTGTTTTTATTGACTTTGGATTATATGAACAAACGTGTTATCGACTTACTGATGTTTAATCACTCTGTATAGTGACACCCAACAAATATTTTTTAACGATTTTACAGTTAATTTGAAATCTATAAGAATATGAATGTTTTAATTAAATATAATTATTTATAGGTATACAATATAATGTGTAAATTTGTATATAGAACTATATAAAATAAGATATACTACCTATCTATTTGTTTTGAAAAAAATACTTCTTTTAAAATCAGTCACCTAGTTTTTAGTATCTAAAGGGATTCGTTTTTTAAGACTGATTCAACAATATAATTTATTTGTGATTTGCAAAAAAGTCCACTTAACAGTTGTATTACAATTATTAATCGTTCAAATTGATAACCTACACATTATTAGATGGCTCTTGTTACATTTGAAAATTGTTTTTGATAAAAATGCAAATTTTAGTTTTCACCCAATTTATTCATATTGTAGGATTGTACGTATTAGTATTCACTAATTTTACATGACTTTTGTATAACCAATTAAATGAATAATTTTCAAATAGGTATTGAAGTACTTTCAATTTATTAGAGCTAGGTATATTTAAAATCTTGTTCTGCCTACACTTTGAAAAAATCGAGTTTTCGGATTGACTCGTGGAATGCTGGAGTTATTACAATAACCAAAATAATAATTTTCTACTAATTTACTTATACTTTTTAGTTTTAATTATAACCATTTTCATTTACAATTAGTATGAAACTATCATAATATAACACGTATTACTAAATATTTGTATTTTGTTGTTATAACAATTATTATATTCACATTTTATTGAAAACCATTGTTGCTTAGTACTCATATAGTTAGATACCTATCACTTATACGAAATAATAAATTAGGTGCTTATCGACAGAAACCTTTAATGTGCAGGTATTTATTATAAAATATCTATTATTAATGCTAAATTAACTGTGCATCTGTGAGTGTGAATATGTCAAAGATTCAGAAATATATGACGTATGTCTTGTATGATGATAATTTTAATTTGTAAATGCTCACGAAGTAAATAATGATAGATACTTAATATACCTAGGTAGTAAGATCACGTACAGAATTATACATCTGCGATAGTACGGCGTACCTTTTGATTAGGGCATGCGAATCGTCTTTTGTTTATTTCCAATCGTTGAATATAAGTATTTAGTTTCTTTTTCATGTCACGAGAAATTGTAAAAATAACCTATTTGTATACAATATTGAATATAGTATATGTCATGTTTTATTGTATACACGTATTATTATTTGTAGAGTTCGAATGGTAATCCAAAATGTTTATTATAAAATCACAATACTATTATCACATGTATAAGTCGTGAACAGTCGTATTGTACATACCACTTATAGATCATTTTTATCTTTGTAATTTTTAATTACCTCATAATACGTAGTTGAAAAGATGACATGCTTAGGCACAATTTAAGTAATATCATAGGATCAATAGTAGTCAAATATTACATCATTAAAACATGTTTGTATAAGTATGTTAAGTTTATAGTTTAGATAGAAATTAATAAGATTTATACATATCGGCTGAAGAAAAAAAGCTTATTATATGTTTTAAGTATGTATTGGAAATTTTGTATTAACGTAAGCAAACTATTATATCCGTATACAATTAACTTAATAATTTGACAAATTCATACTGTCTAATATTTCATATTTCTTTAGCTTATTTAATTTAATTTTCTTTGCAAATGTATATGCAGTACTTAAAAGTATAAGTTGTTTACACAATAATGAAAAAAAAATTTCATCAAAAGGTAATATGCTTTGGTAGTTATTTTCGGAATTAACAATTTAAAAAAATAAAAATTGAACTATTATTTGTACAAAATATATAATGTGTTATATTTTTATATACATTTCACCTCTTTATATATAGGTGTATATGCGTGTCCGTTATATTATTGTAAATTATAATATTGTGTAACAGGCATTATGTTCTGGTCGATATCACACTACCACAACTCACAAGCCAGTTGTTAACCATAGATACACCTGTCCTGCACACCCTATGATGTTTTTTCTGTACATAACCGTTAGTGGTTGCTTTCATGTATACAATTATTGTTCACTGTTCAGTTGCATAAAATGTAGAATACAATAACAAAAAAAAATTTAACGGTCTGGAATTTAAAAAAAAACAAAGGTTTTTAATTAAAAGGTGTATGTTATGGTTTATACGAGAATTAAACGAATTGATTTTTTTTATACAATTTTCTCTTTATTATAATTTCTACTTTTTTTTTATTTCTTAGGCTAAATGAAAGCGATCTTTGGTACAGTGACGATAGTTGAGCCAAAATCTAAATCGGCCGTGAAATAAATTGCGGAAACGTGAAAAGCGATTTCTAGTAATCAAGCGTTTCTTCACTGGGCCAAAGGTCAAAATTGTTAACATTATTATACAGTGCAGTTGATTTCTTAAAAACAACTACCTACCGATTTCCTTATACATACCGACACACATTATTTTTTAATTATACTTTTTGTTCGGTTTTTTGGCTTCTATAACCTTTTTGCTAAGAATATTATACAACTATATTATGTAGGTACTTGCGTCCTATATACTACTTGCTACATACGTCACACAACTAAATATACCTGTATATTACACATATAATATTAATGTTCACATAAAGTGGTTGAGCCCATTGCGTGTACCTACATTTTTTTCACATGGCTCGTATAAATGTATCTAACAAAAACGAATAACAGTGAAAAAGGACCAAGACTTTCAAAGATATCTGCCTACCAAAGTAGAGATTTCATCATTGTGTCAAGTAATCTAAATATATTATTTGTATAGACAAATACATGCATGTGCAACAAATGTCTTTTAGTTTTATTACTTGTCAACAACTGTAATAAATTTAAATCGCCCACTGGTTATTTTTTTTTGAATCTAGCTAGGCAATAAGAAATACAATTAAAAGAAATTTGCACATATGAATGTATTTGTATACCAAAGTTATTAACTAAAGAAAGAGCAGATTTGTCCGTTATGTTGGTATCTTTACTTAATACTTTGGCAGACTTTTTGGGGAACGGGCCTGGGACTTAGCCTTTTTTTCGAGGTTGGGTCACTTAATGTTACTTCATGCATTTATAACTATCCTCTCTAAAGTAGCACTAATTTTGAAAATATTGAAATTTTAAGATTTTTCCCTTTACATTCTCTGTAAGATGTGACAAATGTCACGTTTCTACTTATAATTTTGATAGAATCAATGAGTGAGTAAGTCGGTCAGAGTCAGTCAGTAATACAAATTCAAACTTTGAAAATCTCTCCTTTTGAAGAAGCTAAATATTAAGAATTATTTTTTTACAATGACTCGACATGAAGTTCAATCTATGTTTCAAATTTTGAAAGTCCATCTTAAGTGGAATCAGAGATATGATAAAATGAAAACCCGGCTGAAGCCGTTTGTGTAAACATGCACTGGCATTACTGAAACTTAGCCTTACGCTCAGATAATATTATATATTTATATTGTATTATGAAGTTTATAAATAGGAGGATTGTTTTATAACTTTTGTATGTATATTTTCAATTTCTTGAGATGATTGTGATTAATCTTAGCACAGAATAAATCAAATAAATTGATCTATATAAAAATATTTTAATGTATTTTATTAATAGGCGCCTACCCTAAATTTTGATATGATATTTTTACTTTACAGTTAAAGATCTTTTTTTTAGTTACTGTACACGTATATATCTACAGTCTCATTGTTTTTTCGCAATATTAAACAAGCAAACAGTTCCAATTTTCTTATTTTATTGATTTTAAGCTTTAATGTATATTATAGACATTATTATACATTAAAGAAAATAATAATGATATCTTTAAAAATTCCAATTAAATGTTGTCAAAATATTCATATTAACTTACATTAAATCATTTATATTTTACTATAGGTGTAACAGAAAGACTTGACAAATGAAACAAATTTTGTTCCAATCAATTTTTTTTTTTTATACAGTTAATAGACTCTTGTGTTACAAGTACGGTATACAATATTTATTTTTGTTTGTTTTTAATATTAAAAATAAAAAGTAATACATTGTATAATAAAAATTAGTTAGACATTTAAAATGGAAAATTTGTTAATCTAATTTTAGAAAAAGTTTTTGTTAAATACGTTTATTTAAGTCAAGTAGTTTTTTTTACAATTTTGCAGGCTTCAACAAAAATAAATACAATGTTTGGGTACATCATATTTTTAAAAATAATACCACGTTTAGGTACCAATACGTGTAGGTATGTACACATTTTTCAAAATCTTCAGTAGTGTCCACATTCATGATTCGTACTGTTCAGTTTAGAAAAATGGACCAAACTGAGATACTGAGTGAATGAATGTATAAAGAAACTGTACAGTTATAAATTATATTGATGCAGGTGTAATACAGATTATAGTCGATGACAGTACGCGTAGGTGTATTACGTATATATTCTTCGCGTGTACTGCGATAATAATCATATAATAATCAAAATATTATAATTTAGCGTTTTTTAAAATTTTTTATTTATAGAACCCTTTTAGATGTGCACTTTCTCCGTGGAACCCCAATTTTTTTTTAGCTTTTTTATATCGATCTTTTAACAATAAGTTATTACACTTCGACAATCAGAACCACTACTTTGTTTCAATACTTTAAATGCGTCATTTTATGTTCGGATTATTTACAATAAAAGTTATAATAATGTGTTAAAATTTAAAATTTAAAATTTTGAAAAAAAACCACAAGTTTCGAGAAACCCTGAAGTGACCTCCACGGAACACAGTTTAAGAAACTCTTTTAGAGATGAAGTATCGAGCTTCGTTACAATTAAGTTGACTATTAAGTATAGTAATAGTCGCTATTATATAGAACTATAGAGTATAAACCATAGATCACGCATGACTCATATAATAATATTATGTGTACCCAGACGTGGTCTGGTACTCTGGTAATGTTTACCCGAACGTTATCTGATTTAAGAGCCAAAATTATAAAATAGCTTTTATTCTAAGTGCCCAAACGTTTTTTCTGTTTGTAGGCCTTTGTTGGCCTTTAGGTTAGTGTGCCCAAACGTTCATTGTCCAAAATAATACAGCCAACAGGAGGAGGGGGCCTGGCCGATTGGTTCTCTCCGTGACTACGCTACTGCTATGTACTATGTAGTATGTGAATATAATTGTATTAAGATGAACGACTATTATTATTTTCGAAGGAATACTATATTTGTCGATTATTTCAATATTTTTGTACATGCATGGTGTCAAAAAAGGAGTTACCTACAATCTGCATACCATATTATGAATTATCTTTAAAATTATTCATATTCATTAACTTATACGTACCAAAGTATCTATAGTGTTGACATTTTGAGTTCCGTGGATTAGTTAAAGTATTTTATTGAAAATAACTTAATATATTATAGTTAATAACGATTATATTATAGATACTTTTGAAATGTGGCATTTTCGCAAATAATTGATCATCAGTTTTTTTAATTCTATTGATTATTATATTCTATGTTAATATATTTAATCTTATATAGTCGTAATTATGAATTCTATAGACCGCGGTTTCAAATATTTAATATATATATATTTATTAAACTGCACTGTAAAGGAATTAAGCAACATGCGTTTGTATTATACAGTATACACCCACTATATACACAATTATGTTGCACATGAAGAGTAAACGAATTACCATTTGTTCAAATAACGCACCATTTTCATGAACATTTTAGGCCTTTAGTGAGTATAAATGAACGTGGATTCACGTTTACGATTACGCAGACAAAACCTGTTATTACTAAGTACGCATGAAAAAAGTAAATCGACAATAATAATAGTTCAGTTGCACTGTGGTTTTACGTGAATAATTGAATTTTGAATCCGAATTGTATTGATGGGCTGTTTGCTTAAAATAATAATATTCATTTATACATTTATATACTGCGCTTAATTAAGGACATTTTTGTTTTTCGTTTTAATAAATTCGTAGTAAATAAAAATATAATGTTTTTGTTTTAGTTAATGGTAAAATCGAGGAGCATGAAGTGGTTTCAGAAAAACACGGAAGATGCAGCACCACGGTTGCTTAGTCTCTCGCCGATTCGAAACTACGATTCGGGTGATCCTGATTATTCGGCTGAGAGATATTACAACTTACCACCAGGACCTAGGAGGTCTAGATTAGGTACATATTATATACTATACATATATTATATTTATTTGTACCTATACATTTATTAGTATGTTATGTACCTAGTTAGCTGTTAATTTACTGTCGTGATTTGTATATATGCACGGTGTAGGTACATAGGCCGAAATTGATTGATATTATTGGGGGCTACTATTTTTCAAAATAATCTAAATAGTAAGGGGCTTTTCCCCTTCATAATAGCTGTTGGACTTTTGGAGAAGGCTAAGTCCTTCTAAGACTCCCCCCTCCCCCGATTTCCGCCTATGACGTTTTACCTATCTAATTACCTAAATCTATTAGGTACATGTTTGTTATAACATAACAGAATTGTTTCAATACGTATAGAAATAGGTATAATGTACCTAAGAATGTTATATAAATTACTATAACATAACATCTTGATTCATGGGCCATAGCCGTTAATAATATTTTGATGTGATTTTAAAAATATTTCATTTCACAAATAGCTAATAACTCATGAGTCGTGGATATAACATAAAATAAACAATACATTATTATTCAATTATTGTAGGATGTTATATTCTATTAATACTTGAATTAATATTTTAAAATACGTTTGTAATTCATGATACTTCATCGTTTCAAATAGATCTATGCATTTTATAGATATATTATAATATATAATCTAGTTATATATATTTGTAAATTTAATACCACACATGCAGTACAATCCTGACCGAATAAATAAACGAGTAGAATATTACGATGAACACGTCGGAATCAACTATACTCGTATTATTATATTCTGGGCAGAATTTTGGATTTTGATTATCTGATAGTCGAAACCGATAACACGTACACAAAAACAACATTTTCAATATCTTTCATCGTGGTTATTAGACGGCATTTAATCTTATAAGTTTCTTCTCAAATTGCACTTTTTCTTCAGATCTTGCTATCAATCATTTGAAGGAACAACTTAGTAGTGTATGATAATTTAGTTTTATACAATACAAGCATTAATTTCTATATCCACCTATTCCTAGTTCACAATCATAAATATTTGGACTTTAACATATTTTGAGTAATAAATGAATTTTTAAGGTTAGTAGCTACAAATAGTTTTATCATTTATTATGAGTAGGTATACTTAATTTATATATATGTATAATATAACCCCGAACGTTCGTGAGAATCAGGTCATATATTTCGACATCCATATACACGAGCGGAGAAGCGCCTACGTCAGTACACAGAGATTTCAACAGCAGTGCTTATGATTTAATATATTATATACACGATATACCTGCATACACATAAAGATTGATATCCAAAAAAATATGGCTATAATATAATAAAGCTATTGTTTAATAACTTATGAGCCAATACTCAATACTCAATGGTAGACCTCTAAAAGAACATACGATTGAAAGTCAATATATTCTAAATTATATTGCATACTGATATACCATATGGACTTTTGATAATTTATTGATAACGATAATTATTTACCATACTTCATACGATTAAGAAATATTTGACATCAGAATTTTATAGTTATGTAACATTTTTTTCCTTTACAACTCAAAGGGGATGATGCCATTTATCACGTAAACATATTAATAAATATATTAATGTGTTTTTAATGTTTTTTTTACCATTTTAATTAAGGCTTCGACAACAAAAATTATTCGCCTATACTAAAAGAGTTTTATTTATAGTTGTCTAATATTTTATATCTCAGATAGCAAGCAGCCGGACGTCCCGACCCGTCGGTGATAATAATATGATTAAGTGTAGGTATGCGATTCACATACCCATCGTAGAGATAACAATATCGAATACTATGTTACAATATAATATTTTTTTTTTTAATATTATGTATAATATTATTTTAATCAACAAGTTTCGAATTGTTTTATTTTTTTATTCAAACAATTTGATTCAGAATAATTAAATACAATTTACAATTTAAATCGGTTCTTGATATTTTTTTTATGTCATTCATGTTACAACCGAAATATTTAGCTTGAATAATAGGTAACTATAATTGATTATTGATATTGATAATTGAATTTATTGATAAAAACAAATATTTTAGATAACATCTAGCTAACTATTGGTTTTATACTGATTTGTGTTTTTTTTTTGTATTTATTAGGTATAACCTATATATTTTATTGATTTATGAGATAATTAACTTTAAGTAATCTAATAAAATAAATGTATTACCTATTAATGATAAAAAAAATTAAAATATTCATGATTGTATAAGTAGGTATTATAATTATAGTTTAGGTAATTTTAGTACAGCTATATTATTTTTTTCTTTTTTACGGAATTAAAAACAAGAACCTCTTGATAACAATACTTAGATTTAATTATTAGAACGAATTTCCTTTTTGTACAGAATATTAACTGAAACATTTTCTATTCTAAAAAGTATTCTTGATGTGTAATAATCTGAAGCATAAAACAAAGTACGAACAACTAATAACTATATAAGGTTAGCTTACTAGTTAGTAAACTAAGCCACTAGTTTTTAAAAGGCTTCTTTTCTACATTGTACAAAAGTAAAACATAAATAGTGCTTTTTGTATGCTGGAAACATTTTTTTGTGTTCCACAATATTTAAATTTTGGTTACGGTATTAAGTGATACAATGAGGTAAACTTATTAACATAGTTGATGACACTCGGTAAGAATAAAAATATATTTCCTTTAGATTATTTCCATTCTTGAGTTTTAAATAATTACATTTTCTGTTAACTCAAAATTCTTGTAAATATGAATTTTTGTTCATAACTTTTGAAATTTGAATCGCATACTGACCACTCAAATTAAATTCCAAAGAATTCTATACATTTTTTAGTTCTTATAGGGACTCGTATTACATTTGATTTTTAAAGTGTCGATGGAAATAAGCGATGAAAATATATAGCTTTATACGATTTTGATTTTGTTTTAAATAATTCATTCCTAATTTAAATGTTTTAATATTATTAAAATAATAAAATGTCACAATTATTAGTATTATTATTATGCATGCCGCACTTGCATGACGTCACGCCCATTAGGGGAATGTAGTATTCGGCATCCGATTGGAATGCGGGTTTCGATCAAACCAAGTTTTTATTTCACTATTTTGACCTCAAATGACCAGCGATGGAAGAATTCTGCATACGTTTAACCTAGGTCAGGTTAATTTTTTTTTCTTACCCAACTATATTTCAAGAAATGGATCATATACTTATGTCATACTTCAAATAATTAATCATTTGTACAATATCAATGCATCTATTCGTACCTCGTGGTGCAGTTAGATTATATATTTTCAGAATAATGTTCATGTTTTTATATACGTATATATTTTACTATATTTATACATTTGTACTTGCTTGATTTTGAATAAAAAGAGTTTTTGTACAAAGAGTTCAAGACACATAAAATAATAAATTATGTAGTCAATTGAATTAATGTTTTATTTATCCCACATGAACATGTTAAGTGAGGTATATTATATTTTTGAAAAATAAATAATAATAATAGAAAACAATTACAATCTATACAATGGATAATAATTAAATACTAATGAAGACACTAAGATAGAAAGCTTAAAAGGCTAGAGTTTAAAATTTTTTTAAAATCTTAAAATGAATTGCTAAATAAAAAAATGACGTTATTTGGATTAAACAAATTTTTCATGTTGGATATCACATTTAAATAGGGTTTGTTAAACAACTTTCTATAAACTTATTCTATACATGATTATACATTATTAAAGTACAGCAGATCCAACGATTATTTTATTATTATTATTATTATTTTCATATAAAAATCAATTCAGAAATTAAAATTTCTCCGGATTTATTTCATACACCTATAATATCATTAGTGGCTTTTATCCAAGTTTAAATTATAAATTGCGAATAAACTATTCATAAATAATTAAAAATTTAGGTTCTTTGTAATTAAGTTAAATGCCAACAATTTTTATTTTTATGTCAATTTATTGTGTTAAATTTAAACATCATAGTATTTCAAGGATAAAAGTTTTCATAATAGAAACTCTAAAAATCAACATTTTAATTTGTGAAATCGTGGTATATTAAGTACTGAAAGTCGGTTCACGAAAACATCTATTTATCGTATACTATTATTATTTGATACATAATGAATACATCTTAAATATTAGCAATTATATCCACTATTCGTTTTTTTTTCAATAAAAATACATTTTTTACTATTTTAGGTTCTATATTACTCTGATTATTATCATGATTTACCAAGGTGTACCTAAAAAAAAAAATGAAAAACTTTTGGAAATCTGAAGATTTATTTTAACATTTTAAAATACTATTACTGATTACGAACAAATGTGTGGTACTAAAAATAATATTATGTTTTATTATTGAAACATGGGAAAAAGAAACAATTTAAAAAAAACTATATAGGTGTTAACTTTTAAGTAAATTTAATTATATTAGTGAATTAATTTAAAAGTAGTAGTAGTTTTATGAAATTCCAAAAATGATGATTTATACTAATTTATATTTGTATATTTTTTTTTTTTGTAGACGCCTCTCCATTAAGATTAGAGAGGTCCGAGTATAATCAAGACATAAATTGTTACAATGTCCGAAACCGAACAATTGTGATGCAAAGTGCACGTAACAAGCAAACCAAAGAAAAACGAAATCCTCTGTTAGACCAAGTGAAACATACAGGTCTTACACATTTCAAACCTAATACAACGAATAAAAACTATCAAGAGGACAATATTTGCACAGTTGGCGTTCGTCGTGATGACGTCGATGTTGCTGATGATGAGGATGATGATAATTCAACAATATCTGGTAGATTGAAGGCTATTTCAGAAAGATATTTAAAATCATCTACTCATAGATTTTTAGCCAAATTTTATAAGAACTCTTCTAGCAAAACCAATAAATCAACCGAGACCGAAGAATCGAGTTCAGGTGAAAACAAAATAAATAAGGTTAGTAATAATAATATTGATCATTCATTTTAATATGGCTCCATAATATGTAATAAATAATAATACAATATGTCATTTGATCATAGTTCAATTAAATTTAAAATGATAAAATTAATTTGTATACTTATTGTACAATTAGTGTATATATGGAGTAAAACGTATACTTAAATTTACCAGTTATATAGTTAAGTATAGCAATGTATTTCGTATTTTTGATGTAACTTATAATCCACGTATAATTTTGTATTGCACTTTAGAATGTCAATTGTTTAAAATACTTTTTACGCTTGAATTTACTAATTTTATGCAGGTCAAGTTAAGAAGTTTTTCTTACGGTGCGTTACCCGGCTTGGACGAATTTCGGAAGAGAATAGCAGAAACGGCGGCAGAAAAAACGACCTGTACACCGGAAGACGATGACAGTGGCATACTACTAAATGATCCACCGATCGATACTGTCAATGGAAACACAGAAAATGGTACACAAGATTACTGTTTTAGGAGCGCTTCTCAGTATGGCATAAAGCGACATTATGCATTTAGTTTACTGCCTGATAACAATAATCAATCATCGAACACTCTACAACCGAGAGCCAATAAAAATAAGGAATACAGAGTGGTCCAATTGAATAGGGATAATCCAGAACAGGTTCTAGGTGTTCGGATTAAAGAAATACGGTCGGAGAACAGTTTCGGCTATGTGGTCGTCAATATTGTGTCAGGAGGAGTGGCTGATCGGTAAATATACATATAAACAGAAATATATTATTATTTTGTGAATTACAGCTGCCCAATAGCCCTATCATATTATTATTGTGGTTTATTATTTGTGTATTTGGTCAAGATGAAAAAATAATTATATGATTAAAAAAAAATCATTACCGGAAGTTATCATACAGCGTGTGATTAAAAATATGTGTCAATTTAAATGTGTATAGGATAAAAATAAATAAATATTTTTTGGTGAGGTTTATTATTGTTGTTAATTGAGAACAAAAGTTAGGTATGTAACGATTGAATATTATAATTATTTTTATTACGATGTCTTGAAAAAAAAAATAATAATTTGAAAAATATTTAAACTAAACAACATTATATTATACGTAATATATATTTTATAGTAGGTCAGTATTACTTGAATATATCAATGATATATTTTTTATGAGTAGACGTATATATAATAGTTAATGCTATCACTCGTTACCTTTATAAGTAGTTGGATTAAAATTAACAGTTTATTATGTTATATATGTGGACCTATCAACTTTCTCTTTGTGTAAAATCAATATAATAACGTTAGGTACCTACATTTTAAAGTTAAAATTGTTGTCAGAATTTTTTTATAAAAAGTTAGACAGGTGGTAGTGGTAAATCACTGCCATGGTTATTTGTATGTGATACAATTATCACATGAACGTATTATTTTGAAAATTATTGAAAGACTTACCTATAACTCAATAATAAATAATAATATTTGTTTCTTATTTTATTAACCTTATAATTCTGAATGATGAAAATAATGTAGGTACCCATACTTAAGTTTAGGAGTATCTACTTGAAATAATTGATAACATTAAATATATCATAATTTGAAGATTATTTTTATTCTTGGAAATTTATTTCTATAAGATTACTTACATTTACATTCGTTAAAATTTTTATAATATTTAACATATTTAAATAAATTATATAATGTAGTTATGATAATACATGAGTGGTAATTTTATTTAGCACTGTGTGCCAGATAATAAACAGAATTTTACCTTTCTATATGTATATACATAACTATGTACTCATTCCCATTTTTCAATAATTTTGTATTAAAAACATTTCTAGAACATTAAATAAAATTTTTAGATTGCTACTTAAAACGAGTTTATTTATGTAAATTAACAATGAAAGTGGATGAATATATTCAATTTATAAAGAAAGAAATTTCCCATAAGCTTTATGCAATTTTTATTCTCACAGATTTGATCTAGTTTGCTTTAAAATGATTAGACCTAGTATTTATTTATTTTTATACTTTTTTATTTGATGGAAATTATTAATGCATGCTTACTGCTTAGTTAATTTGCATAATTTAATTAGAGTATAGCTTTTCAGTTCTGGTTTCATTTTATCAAAATGCATTCGAACCAAGTTGGTGATAAAAGTGATTGAACAAATTTCATTTTAAATCTCAGGATTTGTTTTTAAATGTCGGTTACAAATGTATAAAATTGTGTGTACTTTTTGATTTATATTATATTTATCTATAGAGTTTTTTTTAATACCTATATTAAATTGATCATTAACAATAACTGATGGTTAAAATTAAATTTGAGAGCTAATTTTTTTTTTTACCGATTACATTTTCCATGCAACATGTTATTTAATAACAGATTTGGCATTATTATCACCGATAAAGCATTATTGTGTGATGTATAATAATAGATGTTCCACTGTACAATTTCCAAATTCAAGAACATTTTACTCCTGAGAATTTATATGTAAAATATAAGGTTATACATATATTTATTGAAATTTCGGTCGAGGACACCTATTATAGTCTGTAGGAATGTTATTAAAAATGGATTACACAATATTATTAATCTAGATACAAAAATGGTTACTATAGTCAAATCACAAAGCTAGAATTGAAAACATACCCAGATAATTTGGTGGCATAATATAATAGTTATGGCCAGGTGACATTTCACTTAAATAAAACATCGTTTTAATGAAGTTGCACACACGTACATCATGTATTGACTTTCGTACTGTTATCGCCCTAGGTACGACCAGTTTTCAACGTGTATACGTTATGAGTTTATGACTTATGATATAATATTAATATAATTTATTTTAAAACATATAATATTACATTATTACCCATATATAATTGCATAATATATTATACGTGAAGTCATCCAAATTTTGCAACGTTTGTGAAATTCATATCATAGGTTCTTAATACGTGATTCCCAATCAGTTTCTCAACGAAATATTTAGAAGATCTCGTAGTTTGTTTATACCTCATTATTTAATATTTATTAGAATTGTTTATTTACGAATAGATTGCGGTTTCATATAGTGTGATTATGATACATAAGTGATTTGAACGTAACGTCTCTCAATATTTCACGATCAACGGCTCAGGCGGGAGTTCCCGGACTTGTTAAGAGGATGTAACACTGCCATTTGTTGTCCGTCTTACAAGTCCGTAACATAACAAATTTACGCTCAGCAGATCACTTGTAGCTTCGTTTTAGTTTAAAAATTATAGTGAATCCACCTATTATGAAACTTGATGGTAAGAACATAATCTGTGTTTGTATGCTGGTTTTTTATGAAAGTTCAATTTTTAAGTGAGTCATGAGCATTTTATTTTGCTGTATATTATATACTCATAACTTGCTAAAAAATTTAACTATCGTAAAACACCAACATACAAACACAGATAATGTTTTAACCATCAAGTTTCACAATAGGTCGATCCACTCTAATTTTTAAACCACAACGAAGCTACACGCGATTTGCTGAACGCAAATTTGCTATGTTACTCTGCACTTGTAAGACGGACAACAAATGGCAGTGTTACATCCTCTTAATGGTGTTTCACAATCGAGCACATAAGCCGTAAGTGGTGACTTGAAGGTTTATAGTTTTTATTTATAAATACTGCTGTTAATATAGATGTGGGTAGGCAAGACAGGATCATCGGACGTCAGTAGAAGAATAATTGTCATACATTATTTTTAAAGTTTTCTTCAGTAGACATATTACTCTATAATATAGATATAACACGTGTACTGACTATACACAAAAAAACACCCTGTACCTTTACCTTGTATCTCGAAAGCTATAAATTAAAACACTTTTGGGAACTAACCTCACCGTTCTAGATAATATTATTTGTAATGCAGTAAATTATTATTTTAACCAATCATAATTTTGCTTTGCCCAGGACCAGCAGTCTGGAAGTGGGCGACCAGATAGTGAATGTCAATGGTCGCCGCCTGGCCGGATTGGATGCGGCCGATGCCAACCGATTACTTAATGACGGATGCAGCGTGGTACACCTTCTGGTTACAAGACGTGACCCGGAGGACCAGACCACGGACTCCACCACCGACCGACCGCGGGCGAGGTTGCCCGAGACATCCGTGGACTACGACCACAGCAGTGGAAGCTGCGGGGCGCCGCCCGTCCAAAAGTACAACAAGAACGGACAAACATTAGTGTACATAACGCCACCTCCACGCCCACGATTAGCCAACAAGAGCAATACCAACGTGTCCACTGTGTACCTTAAGGGCGACGGCAGTGGCGGCTTCAGTGGTGACAGTTACGGTGGTGACGGTGTGGATGGTGGTGGCGGGGAGTTCGCTGGCACGGATTGCACGACGTTTTGCACGTTGCCGCGGCGGCCGAGGTCGACGGTGTGCACGTTCCACACGTTTGTGCTCGAAAAGGGTCCGGGCAAAAAAGGTTTGGGATTCACAATTGTCGGCGGCAAAGATTCGCCGAAAGGAGCCATGGGCATATTCATCAAAAGCATTTTGGACAGTGGTCAGGCTGCGGAGGACGGAAGATTAAAACCTGGTAAATATATGAGCTAGGATTTTGCAGTACCAAATCTCTAATAAAAATACTTAAAATATGCAAAGCAAAATAACCTAAATAAGGCACTAAAAATATACTAAAATTATTTGAAAAAAAATCAATTTTAAGACGTACTTATTTTGTATTATTCTTTGAATTTAATATTTGTTATTACTTGTTATGCATGGCAGTATATGCGTTATAGTGTAGTTCAGAAGATTCTTAAAAACAAAATGTGTAGTGAATGAGTATACATATTACGTTGTATTTAAAAATACAAGAAACCAATTGTAGACCTAAATTAAAAAAGTTTGATAGAATTTTATGAATTTATAGCAGATACCTATAGTTTTGTGTATCGTATTAGGGTATTGAACCAATAGAAAAAACAAATGTTTACAAAATCTGATCTCAATAGGTCTCAATTATATAACTCTATAAGATAAATTGATATTCTCTTCTGGCACACCACTTTTAAAGGGAACAAATGCATTATAGTTAGGTACTAACGAATTAAGCCATTTTTATACACTTTATAACTATAATATTGTAGCTTTCTAAGTATAAGTAAACTTTTTAAATAGTAAATAAATATTTTTTCTACAAACGTGTTTTAAGTTCTTACTTCTAGTATATATAATCAATCTTACGAATTCCTATATTTCTGATGAGCAAGGTATCTTTTTACAAAAAAAAAAATTGGAATATTATTCAACGATCTATTCATAATATTTATCTCGATATAAATTTATCGTTTAGTATATTAATTAAAATGTTCTGATAAATAATAAGTGTCAAATAATTATTATAACAGTGCTACATAATTTGTTTAATTTGCATAATTGTATTAAGTCAAAAAGTCTCCAACACCGCATACCGTATACGTCATATTTTATGTGGTATCCAAATAATATTACGAATAAGTGAAAATTATACACGCCTTCAATTAAACAACATTTGCCTTTACAGATATATTTTTACTTGAAATAGTCTAGAATTATGGATTTTAAAAATCATCTACCAAAAAAAGAGAATATAGCTTTAATTTATAGCTATCAATTTCAGACATTTTAGCCAAATGTGAAATTAGTGACGCACCCCGCGCGTCACCAGTGATGTGTAATTCAACCAACGGTTATCTATACGTTTCTGAATACGTAACCCGTATAATTATTTACTACCTACTGTTTTGCTTTGTTGTCTCAATCTACTTTTATTTAAATATGTAATTACTTATTTATTATTGCAGGAGATGAAATACTAGCAGTTAATGGAAATGTTTGTCACGACTTGACTCATTCAGAAGCTATATCACTATTTAAGTCGTTTAAAAGCGGTTCTATTGCTCTACATATTTGTCGTAGATCTAAAGCATCAAATAGGTAAATAATGTGCATATAAATAATATTTAAATAGTTTATTTTTAAGCTACAAATTTTCTTTTTATGTCAATTTTTAAATAACACTCAAAATCGTTCAAATAATTTAAGTTTTTACTAGGATAAGATAATAGAATAAATTATAATATTGTCTTTTAAAATGCAATATATCTTAATATCATATTATTATTATACAAATATAGGCTATAGCTCAATAGTTGTGTCAATAAAATGTTTAATCTATTATATACTATAACTAATATAATACTTCTAAAAGTTAAAACAACATAATATGAATATATTTTCACTAAAATGTATTTTTATTTTTTAATTACATATATTTCGTATTTTGAGGTTTCAATAACAAGATTATTAAAATAGCCAGCCTGAAAAAATATTTAAATATCTCTTGTAAGTTTTATTTATGAATTGGACTTCACTAGGAACAAGTGGCGAATCCAGGGGGGGGGGTAATAGGGTTACCACTCTTTATAACGATACTAACATACCTACTACCCAAAAGAATGGTGATATTAAAATGTATGTTATTAAATATGAATAGTATCTGTTGATGTTGAATACATTTTAAGTACCCCCTTTCCCCTGATAAATTTCTGGATTTCACCCTGCTAGGAACTTGTTTATTCTAACATTGTTGATCTTCTTTCGTCATTGATTATTGTCTCTAGTATATCCTTATATGAGATATTTTTAAGCCACTGTGTGCTGTGTTTAAGTATATTCAAACTTAATGGTACTTTGAACCTTATAGTTTTTTTGAAATTGTATATAGGTCCCAGATCATTGTTGGTTAAATTAATCCCGAATTTGCCACAAAGCCATACATTTTGTAATCTCCGATTGTGTCATTAACTATAGTCATTAACAAAGTTATCTACTATACTCACAATTTTACGTACTAAAATTGCTAACACAATAATATATATTAGTAATAACGATGATATGTATGAAAAAGAAAGACATATTTATGTAAGGACTTACATAAAATGATGCAAGTTAATAATTATTTCCCAAGTAATTTTGTGTAAAGGAGGACTTTCCAGTTTGACATCACTTTAAGTTAGTTCAAAAATTAAAAATGTTTTTAATGTTGTGATGTAATAAATACCATAAAAAACTATATGGGTATTAATTTTACATAATAATATTATATTATATCGATATATATGAAAAAAAGACATATTTATATAATGACTTGCATAGGTAATATTATGCAAGTTTATAATTATTCGCCAAGGAAGTTTGTGTAAAGGTGGATTTACCACTTTTACGTCAGTTTAAGTTAATTCAAAACTTAAAAATATGTTTAGTGTATATAGTGATGTAATAAATACCGTAAAAATAAAAATTATTCCTAAATGTAAGTTATAATAATATTCTGAGTATCTTATAAACTGGTTCTTGTTCCTTATTTATAGACACTTTAAAAATGAACAGTTTACATTTGTTGTTCCAAAAATATTTTTATTTAGGCTGCAGTAATGTTATTATTATTATAGCTTATAAGTCATAGCATAGAAAGCCATCGTGTTTTACGCTCTTGATTTTTTATTTTTATTATTTTTTAATTGTATGATGACTTGTTTTTTTAAGAACTACCAAAGCCAAGTCATGTACGAATCTATTGAACGATGACAACGCAGGATCGGATTAAGAGCAGTGATGTTTTTCTTTATTTTTTTATGGTTCCAATCGTTACAGTCTAGTCCAAGGCGTCAATTAGAAATTATGTTATTTTTATGGTTAACTTACGACCTCACAAAATATGTAAAATATAGATTTACATCGCGCCATAATGATATATAAATACCATTTCTTACGTCTCATCTTATAATTGAGTAGCCATAATTTTTGTATACCTATATGTTTATAATACTTATGAAAATCGATATTAATTCGGTTATTTAGTTCCTATAATTATCCAGACGTTTGCGAATGTCTAGAAAATGTCTACAGTAGTTTTTCAGTCTTACTAAAGATTAAACATACCTATTTGTTTTATATTATCAGATAAAATTCAACTACATAACTATTGTATCTTTTGATAAGTACCTACTAAATACTAATGATAGTTATAATATACTAGAAATTCTAGATAAAAATATAAAATGTTGTTTTTGTTCTATTGTTGAATTAAAGATTTGTATTAATACTAACTAGATTATATTATGTTTGTAAACGCCTCTACTATAAAAAAATTAAACCATTTTCTATAATACATTATACTACCCTGATTTTTTACAAGTCCTATAGGGGATCCTTTCTCGTATACATTATATCCTTTAATCTTGTTTGTATGAATTACACGTAATGTTGTGAAATGTATTATAATTTATTACTAATCCATGCCTATACTCTAGATACATTCGATAAACATACCTAATACGATGATATGATAATCATTTTGAATAATGATAGGTTCTACTAAGTATCATAAATTCATAATAAACTATTCGTCGTTCGATTATAATAAAGCAGTAGGCATGCTATTGAATGTTGATGGATTGGTTGAGCATCGCTATTTGTTTATTAGCGCGATAAATGAAACACTTTTCAACACGCAGCTGCTAGTGTTCAGTCATAATGTGTTGTGTCAGTGTGTCACGATACCAAGAAAATTTCGAAATGTAATACCTAGTAAACAGTCATAATTATTGATAACTGATTATAACTAGTTTTGTCTTTTTAACAACATTTTGACCATTTAAAGTTTGACTTACGATGGACCAAATCTTCTTTTACAATTCTATGATTTATTATTTATAGAAATTAAATTTAAAGACTACCATTATGTGCCCAGATTTTGTGTTTAATTTTGTATAAGACTATAAACACATTTTTATTACTCCGTTTTCCCATTTACGAAAAATACAGTTCATTGGATATACAGAATATATACAATAATTGGATAATATACCACCTTGTACCTGCAATTGAAACTTTAAACATTATGAAGACGGAGCATTTTACTTTCCGTTTTGGGAAGGAAAAATATGATCGCCGGATATTTAAATTCTAACATTGCGTATTGGGTTTGTCTGGTTTTTGTGTTGAAATAATCACTTTGTATATAAACCATTAAATATTATAATTTATAGTTATTACAATGTTTACATGGATAATGTATGCGGGGGGACATTGTAGTGACGCAGTCATTTCAGATAGAAATGTTTATGAAATGGTATTGTTCTAATGCGAAGTATGTAGATTTAGCCCGCATTTCCGTTAAAAGTAATCGACTCAATTGTGTTTTCAAATATTCAGTCATTATATACGTCAATATTAATACTGTATAATAATGCGTAGCCCGTGGGTGGTAAAAGTACTATGTAAATGCTGTTCTACAAGCTGTATTGTAACAATTTCTACCAATTCTGAGTCGAATAGATTACTCCAGTTATTGGAGTCCAGTTTAGGATTTCGATTGTTGATCTTTATGATACAGCTATGAATGGGCCATGTTCTCCCTTAGAAATTTTTAAAAGTAGGTAGAACAAGAGTTTCATATTTTGAAAGTAAAAATGTTGGTTCAGCAGTGTCCGTATTAAAAAAAAAATGTTGGACACCCCTCCCGACATATTACACATATACGAATTTTATTCAACATTTCAACCTTTGTGACAAACAGAAAACCACCCATTGTTAGGGAATTTAAAGTTTATAGAATCTATTTGTACAACTTTACAAATTCGTTTTGAGTATGATTTTTTTTGTTTGAATGATAAATTATTGCTTATAGAATACACTTTGGTGGGCATATGCAGAGTTTCTAATCGGTGGTTAGTGGTTACTGGTCAGGCTAGATTCGGGTGGACCCAGCACATATTTTCACAGTTACCAATACACTCCTATTATTTATTAAATATTTATTTATTTCAAGTTTTTCGATTTCATATTTATAATAAAGTTATAAAATACATTATATTTCCCGGAAAAGTAAAATAACCAATTTCAATGAAAAACCACAGGACCCAATACATAAATAAAATAAAATTGTTTTTAATTGTGTTCACAAATAGTGTGAAATCTCTGCAAAAATTCTCGTCGAGGAACATGGAGTAAATGATTTACTAAATCTCATACAATGATATATTAATTATTCAACCCGTTAGGTTAGACACGTTTTGTTGGTTATTAATATAGGTACTAATATGTGCTGTTAGAACTGACAAATATAGACTATATTACTGTAATACTATTTATAATAGACATATACATTTCACAGAATGAAGCCTAGAATGTGTCACATTGTGCAAACTAATAAATCGTCAACGAAAACCCAATCAGAAAATAAGTAAGATCAGGAACCAGTGAAATGAATCCAAATTGTTGGTGTAGATGTTCAGATTCAAGCTGTAACTTTCAAAACCAACCGTGTTTATAAGGAGTTAAATATAGGCAATTTTTTAAGTGTGTTTGTGTCGGTTATGTAAATGCGTGCAGGTTCAGGTGATCATCTGCGTGTTATAGAAATAGCAGGAGCCCTCTCGTACCATCAATTCGTATTTTTGTATACTTTAGGCGCGCCCCTGGTTTGCAATCCCTTTAACTTATAATAAATTATTATAGGTAAGTACCTAGACATTTTTTATAGTTGTATTTAAATATGTTTAATGTTTATTTATTTAATTTAAATTTAAGTTTAGTAACAGGGAATCATTCCACTATAATATCAAAGATGACAACACAACATGAGTTCCGCTGAATGTACATTTGCTGTGTCAAACAGTGAAAACGGATAATAGTTTGCTAACTCCATTAAAATTTCAGCTGGGGCTTAAAGTTATCTTTTTTTTTTTTTTTTTTTGAAAATGGAAGGCTAATGGGATATCAGGAGGCTTCCCCCTAGCCCCCCTCCTCGGATTTTCATTTATAATGTGTACATCAGCAGCTTCCATACACATCATGTGATCGAAAATAGTCCATTTTTAAGGAGTTTGTTATGGGCAATATAAAGGAAACATTCACTTGTGTTGTCTTAGTAAATTACCTTGTATACGGACACAATGCACGTCTATCAATTAATAATTATGTATCATAAAGTGTAGCATCCACATGTAAGTACACGCACACAATATGTCATTGTCATCGTGTCGAAAGTTAGAGACGAATTTTTTTTTTACTGTAGTTATACTCTATCTACCTATATGTACTTTTTTTTCATCATGCAATCATGCCTGTTGATCTATTTATTGGATAAGAGTGATAAGACATTCAAAAACCGTGTACAATTTATCGATAGCTTTACATTAGAATAAATTACACACTTTTTTAATTAATTTGTTTTAATCTAATATAATAAAATAGGTTTTAAATTTAAAAAACCTATACCAAATTTGCTGAATGTTTAAGAGATAATTTAAATTTAAAAAAAAGTAACAAATAATTTAAATTTTAAGTCGACTTCATGAGAAATTCAGATTTGTTTTTAGAAATGTCATAAGTTGTTATACGTTTGAAAGTGCATTATTGCAAGGTATACACAATTTGTCTAAATTGCCATAAATCGTAATCAAAAATATTATATTTTCACGTTTTTTTACTACATACACATATTTTTTTAATGTGTATGATGAAATCAGATGGTAGTTGCGGTACTGACGCTTAAACAATATAATAATTAATAATATTATGTTACCAATAATTATCGTCAACAATGTCAATATACAGCAAAGGTAAATGTATAGTGACGAATAAGTCGGAATAATACGTTATTTTTATGGGAAGTGTAAATAAGCGATTATTATATAATATTACCAATGATTAAATATGTAATTAATCTATTATATTATAGTATATTACCATAGCACTACGAGTGGCTCTAAATTCTAATTGTATAATTGCATCACACTGTGAAGGTGGGATTTTCCACACAATAAATAGTATAGCAGCTCCCCTCCCCCCATAATTGTTGAAAATTCATTTTTTGAAATACTCAATTTTTCCCAAACGTAATAATTAAATAACCCTATTTTTTAAAACATATAAGTAAGACTGTACGAGTATGATAAAATCCAAGACCTAACCACCTACATTTGAGGTCTATATTAGATGAGATGCCTAAATGTGTATGTATTTTTGGTACTGGTCTAGTTGGCCGCCGCCAGGAAGGCAATTCCCCCGCCACTCAAGTTTAGTTGACGCCCGCCACTAATGTATAATATACTGATATACTGCAGAGTGCAGATAAAAAAGGTACGAAATCATATACGTTAGTTATTTGTGTGAAATTCTCTAATTAGATATTTTAAGAATTATATTTGGTAAAATCCGTGTGATAAAATGAATTATATAAGATAGGTATAACAGCAGGTGCCGTATATAATATTATGAAGTACCTACCTCAGTTATTCAGTTGTTGTCATCTGAACAAAAAGAAAATGAATTTCCGACAAATTTATAGTGACGTGCATGATCGCTGTGTACTAATTGAGTCCCTGTACCTGAACGGGAAAAAATTAATATACTAATTGAGTCCCGGGTACAAACGAGACATATACTAATTGAGTCCGGGGTTAGGAAACTAATTGTATACGAATTGAGTCCGAGGATTATTTTGAGTAAAATATAAAATGACCATCCCGACACAGCGAAAATTGTGCCGCGCGTCAAAAGTCGCTCCACTCGGATATACCTATATATACATTATACATATTATATTATTGAAACTTTGTCCAAAAGTAAACAAAATACCAATAGTATGTAGTTATTATTTTCATTCCGTGGATAGTAAACAGTTGAGTAAACTGTATTGGGCAGCTTTTAAAAGTCCCATCAATATATATTGTNTAGCAATAGATTTTTGTTAATCGGGTAGGCAATAAACACACAATTGAACGTTAGCAATAGATTTTCAGGATTAAGGTAGGCAACTTTGTATACAAATTGACGATTAGCAATAGATTTTGGGAAAACTTGAATTCTCTTATCAAATATTGCTAGCGGACCGGTCCGTACATTATACTTTTAAGATTATCTACTGTGTTTTTGAATTTTAACTTCCCAAATTGATGTTCTCATTGCTATTTGGATTTTGGGTAGTATTTACTATTTTGATTTTTTTAATTCGTCCAAATCGTTGAATTTAGAATTATCGTTTTTTAGACAGTTAAATAGATTGTCATATTTTGTCAGACAATGTATATATATTATAATACTATCGGAGTATCGGATTGTATTAATTATTAATTATCAATGGAAGTATAGAGATTATAATTTGTTTTCTTATTCAATATATTAACAATGTTTTGATTTAAGTTTTGAACTTTGAATCTGTGTCAAAGGCAATTAGATTTGAGTTACAAACACATGCAGTGTTTGCATATAAAAGACATTATAAATACAATAATAAGTAAGGTCAGTAGTACATCATATTTTAACTCAACAGTTACACTTTCATGAACTGTTAATATGCTTACCAATTAGATTCGTATGTACCAAATGTGCATATTACTATACTTATATTTTTTTCTGCTTAGTGTAATTTAATTAAACATCAAAAGTTGTCATATTATTTACAATGAAAATGAAAACTAAAACTGGAATTAAATATACACCAATTATGCTTAAAAATTCAGTTGAAGAAGTTCCAAAATGTAATAATTACAAAATTATTTCATTACTCACCATTCTGTTGTTGATGTTTGTTTTAATATACCTACAAATAAGTGACAATGAAAAGATATTGGAAAATAGTAATATTTCAAGCAAATATCTTAAACAGAAGATTGATGTTGGTTCTAATCATGAAGTTAATAATTACTGTACAGCAACTTTGGATGAATATAAATTTGATTGTTTTCCAAGAGGAAAAGCTGATAAGCAAAGCTGTGAAAAAAGAAATTGCTGTTGGTCTCCTAGTATTCAAAATTCTCAAATACCTTGGTGTTACTATTCTTCAAATTATAGTAATTACAAAGTTATTAATGTGACTGAATCCAGAAATGAAATAATAGCATTTTTTAACATAACAACAAATACCATTTATAAAAATGACATTAAAGTATTGTGCATGGATATTTCATTTCAAACAGCACAACGATTACGTGTTAAGGTAAAAAATTATTTTGAGTTTATAAATTTTCAAAAACTAATGTGTATATTTATTTTATTGTTAGTATTATTATTAAAAAGTTTCACTTAAGTAACTTAATTTTTGTAAATTTAATACCAATTATATTATTTAATTATTTAATCATCTAGATATACGATCCAGAGAATAAACGTTATGAGCCACCATATCCTGAAATACCAATACTTAAATTAAATAATACAAATGAGCCATTAGTATCCGACTATATTGTACAATTATCAGATAATAACGTTGGATTTGCAATTCTGAGGAAAATTGATAACTTAACCATGTATGTATCTTAGAATTTGTGGTTTATAGGTTGTCTTAAGTTTTTTTTACATATATATCTTTTTTTATATCTAGATTTGACAGTCGAAATATTGGAGGTTTCATTTATTCTGATCAATTTATTCAACTTTCAGCATTATTACCAACTAAATATATATATGGGTTAGGTGAACATAGATCTAATCTCATGCTTGATATGAATTGGAAAACATATACGTTTTTCAACCATGATAGTCCTCCAACAAATGATGTAAGTTAATATTGTTATTCAGTTTATTATACTACAATACAGTAAATTTATGTTTTTATTTAGATGAATGGATATGGTTCACATCCATTTTACTTAATGATTGAAAAATCAGGAAAAAGCCATGGAGTTTTTTTGTTCAACAGCAATGCTATGGGTATGAAATAGTTAATTAAACCTGTAGAAATTGTTAGGTATAGGCACAGATATCTATATAGCCATATGGGTATACAATAAAAAGTAAATAGCCAATGTAATAACTGAAAATTCAGTCAGGAAATTAACCAAATTGTCCTATAAAATGAGAAATTAATACATTGTTTACATTTTACAAATGTTAATAGATATTCACAGTCATCTAAAATCCAGTTTTTTGTTATTATTTTATAAATTATATTGTATTTTTCAATCTAGAGAGTCAGTTACATAGTTGTTGTTTCCATACACAATGATTATTTGAACAGTAAATACTCATTAATTAAATTTTCAAAATATTTTAACTCGTGTTGAACTATTTACATGCATATGGTTTGATTATTATTTGGTTTTTTTTAAACTAATGTTGTTAAAAAAATTTTTGCTCAGTCAAAATACTTGAAAATATATTACAAGGTTCCTCGTAAGTTGTTGTAAGTGAAAATTAATAAAAAAAGTTGAGCTTAAATTAACAATTATTTTTTATAAATGTCTGAAGTTTGAATTTTGACAATATTCACAAAATTCATGAAAATTTGCAAATTATTTTGTGTTAGCAACTCATAAACATTTTTTCTATTTATATCCTAGCTTTGAAAATTCTTCTTAAGGTACCTACTTTTAGGAAAAGAAAAAAGTTTACCGGAAAGTCAAATTATTTTTTTAAGAGCATTTGAAGTTAGACATTGCATACTCACCTATAAATTAACAAATTCTCTTTCAACGATTTTCTTATTTTGTTGTTTTTCAAAAACTATTAAGTATTAATCGTAGTTAGTTGAAATTTCATCAAGTTCATTCAAAAGATATTAAATCTATCATACACAATATTATTTTATGTATCTGATTAAATATTTACCTATATTGAACATGTCCACTGCATTCTTATTATAGAAGCAATTTAACTTAAGAGGACGTCCTACAGAAACATACCAACTTACAATCCTCAAGAGATAGATCAACCATGTGTTGCAGCACCAATCGGCCTTAATTTTTAGGTGTTTTCTCATAAAACATACTTTGCGCATTCCAAGAACTTGGGTTATTGAGTGATTTTATTGAAATAACACCTATCAACAAAATTATAGAAAAGATTCAAGTCTGGTTCCGTAAAAATCCTGATTCTTGATATCTCATGTTTAATAATGCCTGTTTTTTACTTTTTCGACAGTTATTTTTAGGACTTGAAACTTTAAAATCAAAAATCAGACATCTTATTGTTCATAAGTGTTATTACAATAAAATCACTAAGTAACCCAAACGGGTACTGGTCTAGTTGACCCCCGCCAGGAAGGTAATTCCCCCGCCACTCAAGTTTAGTTGACGCCCGCCACTAATGTATAATATACTGATATACTGCAGAGTGCAGATAAAAAAGATACGAAATCATATACGTTAGGTATTTGTGTGAAATTCTCTAATTAGATATTTTAAGAATTATATTTGGTAAAATCCGTGTGATAAAATGAATTATATAAGATAGGCATAACAGCGGGTGCCGTATATAATATTATGAAGTATCTACCTCAGTTATTCAGTTGTTGTCATCTGACCAAAAAGAAAATGAATTTCCGACAAATTTATAGTGACGTGCATGATGTTTCATCGGCAATAATTTTTTTGCAAAACCAAAATATTATCCTTAAGACTAGGACTTGTGACAGTGGACACGAAATGGTTTTGGATACACAAAGGGATCGGTGGCGATGTCATTTAAGATCATGTCGAGCAGAAAATGGTCTCAAGACCAATAATTGGATACAAAGTGCCAAGGTAAAGTTGCCAACTATTGTTCACTTCATTTATGGTTGGGCTCATGAACTGACATCAGTGGACTTTTGAAAACGTGAATTTGAAATGAGCAAATCTTCTGTAGTAGATTGGAATAATTTTATGAGGGAAGTTTGTGTATGGAAAATTTCTCAAGGTGATTCCAAAATAGGAGGTGTTGGTTGTATTGTCGAGATCGACGAAAGTTTATTTGTTAGACGCAAAAATAATGCTGGTTGAATACTGCCACAGCAATGGGTATTTGGTTAAATACATTATTGCCAATAATTTGCGAAAGTATACGAGTTTGATCGACCATTATATTTGATTCCTGGCGAGCCTATAATAATATACAAAAAACAGGCCATTATACACATTCAACAGTAAACCACAAATATAATTTTGTGGATCCTATAAGTGGAGCTCATACACAGAATATTGAGAGGATGTGGGGAAGTGCTAAATGGGGCAACAAGAAACATAGAGGGACTAAGAGAAACTTCCTAGATTCTTATTTGTCAGAATTTATGTGGCGGAGTAAATTAAACGGTCGGGATCCATTTAAAGAAATTTTGAAGGATATAGCAGAATTTTGGCCACCTGCATAATTTTTATTATTATTTTTTATTTTTATTTATTATTACCATATTTTTTACATATTTTTATTTTGATCGCTTGAATTGTTATGTATAATCATAAATGTATAATTTTTGTCATAATTTTTTTTATAATCATAAATGTATAATTTCTAATAAATGTATCGTACATTTTTATATAAATTATTAGTTATCGAAAATACAAAATGTAAGTGGCGGGCGTCAACTAAACTTGAGTGGCGGGGGAATTGCCTTCATGGCCGGGGTCAACTAGACCAGTACCGTATTTTTTAATATAATATGAGTTAAGTTGGTTAACCAAATCTGTTAGCTCGGGTTACAACTTTTATTGTCAACATTTTTTGTATCTATTTCTTTTTAATAACAGTCGCGTAATACCTATTTAGGATAGAACACAAAATTCAATAGGTAACAAATAACAATACACCGCTCGAGTTCATAAAATATAATAAATTTTTTTCGTTATTTATGTGAAATAATGTACCCTACATCAAAATATATATAGGTCCATATAAATGAAACGTTCATTGATTATATTGTATTCCTTAAATACCGTAAAACCATTAAAGTACGATTTTCCATAGAATTTCGTTATTTAAAAAATAATAAAAACCAAATTTATCGTTACCATAACATTTTAATATTTTTGCATAAATAATACTCAAACTTTGCTCTGAAAATTGTTTTTATAATGCAAAGATCTATTCAATTATTTTTTTTCTATTTGCATTTAAATTTTAAATTAATTATAATCTCTTATGATTTATAAATAATGAATAATGCATCATTATCCAGCGAAAAAGATGGTAGGAGAGAATAAAAAGTTTCAAAGTCGGTACCTATCCCATTTGGATTTTTTTTTGTAAAATCAATGTACGAATGAACGTACTCACTGATATGAGTGATATGTCCTATACCTATATATATATTTGAATGATAAAATGAAATAAAAATCTATATGGTGTTATCTCATATAATTTATTGCATCATAAACAACAGAAAATTAACGATGATGGCAAAAAGGACACTTAAGGCTCGGATTATTTTGCGATTTTACTTTATATTTTATGATGGTGAGTTTAAGAATGTATATTTGTTGACAAAAAGCGAGAGATATCTATAATCGTACTTAACTGTTAAGTAGGCACTCAATCGTCAGATGTCTTATGTATTTTCTTATAATTGCATGTGTTTGCTGTATCTTAAGATTTTTTTCCAATAGAAGTATCAGCAATACAACAATATGCCACCTGTTTAAAAGAACTGTTCAACTGCTCGTCTAATGTAACTGCTCTGCACAAGTGCGGCCACTACAGCAACCCCAAAATGACAAATTTAATTACCTACACCCCCCCCCCCTGCGATATTATATATTATAGAATTTTAGATCATACTAATTTGTACATAATATGTTAAGTATATGATATTATGATATTATACAATTTAAAGTCAATAAACTAACCTTGATAGGCGTGCGCAGACTTTGGTTAAGGGGTATGCAGCTGATAAAATGTGCTCCCCAAAAATATAAATACCCCCAAACCGTGGCCTTAAAAATATTTATTATTATAGCCAGCATTATTATAGCACTGTTTCTTATTAGAAAATATTAAGGTTTTCAACAATACCTATATTATGTCACTATTCTTGTCACACAAATAAGCCGTAAAAATCAATCGTACCTACCTATTTGGTATTTGTTATTCTAAAAAGTGTTGTTTCGGGATTTTGGTGATGTGTGAAAAAATGTTCTGCCGTCATCGTAAAAATCATGATAAATATGTGAATTGTATTTTAGGTAGGTACACATTACTTTAAAAAGACCCAGATAAATTATCCGATGATTAAAAATGTACTTTTAAATTTTCATATACATATACATTATTGTATGATAATACATTATACTCATACCACGGATAGTTCATCTGAGGCAAGAAAAAACATCACGGAACTCACTCTGCTGTATTTAATAGGCAAAAAAAATGTGTCTCGGGAGTATAAAAAAATTAAAACTACAGCTATATAACACACATCATTGTAAAACTAATACATTCATCGAATTATAAAATCGAAAACCACTGTAAACGAGTATCATTTGTACCATTTGGGCAAGTGGAATTATTTTTACCTATTTTAATTATTATTTTTTTACTGTAGAATGTAGATTACTTTACCAATATATGAATAATCATGTACATTATTATAGGATATATAAATTATTTACTTATAAACCTTTCTAAATCTTATTCACCCAAACGGTAACTTTAGTTGAATAAACCCTCCCCCAAACCGTATACACAAATTCGCCCAGATGGACTATAATTTGGGCCGATTCTCCCAAATGGTCCTCGCCCATTCGGAAATTTCATGGTGCTAACTTGTATTCCTACCTACCATATAAATGTAAATTTATTACAATAACAATGAATTTTGACACACATGCCGGGTTGCATAAAAAATGTATTAATTTAACGGTCAAATAAAATTTAATGGACGAATCATGGGCCACTAATTCGTGTTTAAAGGACCATTACCTCACTATTTATTAGTTAAATGTTTAGTGATTGTTCATGCAAATCTGCATTTATGTGTTATAGCTAATACTTCGACCAATACATATGAAAAAAATCAACACATTTTATACAATAATTCTATTAATCTTTATTATTTATTATGATACTACCCATATATAATTCTGTTGATATGGATCAGATAAAATATGAAATAAACACATATCATATAAATTTTTTTTTAAAGGTAAATGCTAAACTCACTTAAAATGCTTATTGGTGTCATTTTTTTTTTAACGTTTGTCACGCGTCTAACTGTCTATGATCAGTCAGAGTATAAGACTGACACCTTAAATAACACTTTTTATCTATCAATAATAGATAAATATGTAATAATGGGAAATAATTTAATTTGTTATAACAGTGGTAGGTATTAATACTATTTAAAAACGATTTATATCTTATGCTTTAAATTACTTACTAAAACATAAATCTTTTTTAAAATAGTATTAATAAAACTGTCATAACAATTGAAATAGTTTTACATTGTTAAAGAAAACGAAGATAGTTATTCGATATTGCAGTGGTTCAATGAATAAAAAAATCAAAAATTGTTTTTATGTGTATTGCAAATATAGATAATACTTTCATTGAATCATTTATTAGGTAGCTTAAATGTGTAAAGTATTATAATTGTAAGCTTTTATTTTGCGTCCTGTGTTGTAATGCGTTTTATTCATAAATACATTTTTAAACATACCTTATCATTTTTATACGGGGACAGTGACACCGCAGTTTATCACATTCATCAGGTTAGGTCATCTTTATACTATCAATTTTAACTGAACAAAAGTATAGTATTGTATATACAGAGTGATCCACCAAGTATGCTCATCCCCGGTTTATTATTTAAAAATGAATTTCTTAAAACTCGATTCTGGAATTTTTAAAATATACTTAGAGATTAAACTTTCAAATGCTTAGATTTTATACTGGTGTCTTGCAGCAACATTTTTTTGTACAATGGGTTTCTCTAAATTCTGAGCAGATAACACATTTTGTACCATATTTTTGACAACGTTGATGATGTATACACAAATACATTACTATTATGTAAAATATTGACGAGTAGTTTTTGGGTTACTAAGCTTGATGCATAAAGGATAATAGTGCTTCATAATTGTCTCGCATAAAATATAAATACAAAATAGATGTAAGTACCTAATATATTTTAGTCTAGTACTTATTAGTTATTAATTGTTATACTCAGATAGCAATTGACAATTAAACGTTTATAGATCGATAATAATCAATACTTACTAAAATGTCCCAATCATCATACCTCTCGTGCTGCAGAATCATAATTACGGGAAGTGTAATTAAGTATACACTTATAAATTCCAAAAATCATAATTTTCCATTGTTAAAAGATAAATGGGGGTGTGTGAAAATTCTTTGGTGAATCACTCTGTATATTATCATAACAGACACAAATAGGTACATATTATGTATTATATTATTACACAGATTCACATTTTCTCTAAACCACAGTCGCGTAGATCATTTGGACTAGTCGACCTGGTAACATCTCCCGTGTTTAGTTAGCACGCGCTCGAGGTAATTCCGGATCACGTGATTTTGTTTTTTTTTTTATTGCCTATACTTTTCGACTTCTTGTTTGCTCAAGGCAATTATATTATTGCTGTTTTCGATTATAAAATTAACAGTAATTGATATCCGATAGGTGTACCTATAATAACATTACATAATTACATAATCTGACGGGCGGCCAGGGTGGATTAACGTGTTAAGTTTCGAGTGTATATATAACAAAACCAAAAGACAAACATCGGACCAGTTCAATGAGATTGATGGAATCATAAAACAATAAGTGAGTACATGTATGATAAAAGTATAAGGAATATATTAGAAAATAATTCGGTATAGTAATTGCCGGTTGTGCTGTTCTTCTAAAGTTTGTGCTCTTTGCGATTACCGATAACATTTTAAACGGTTGATAGTAGTTACTATAAGTAGATATAAAGGTGCGTATACATTTTCGTTGATTATTAGTTCAAAAGACTGTATGTTTGATAAGCCTTTGTACAGGTTAGAACCGTGTTAATAACACACTATTCACTCTTGGATCACTTTTTGATTAGGATTTCGTTATAAAATATAAACATGCACCCAACTACTTACTTAATTACTATGTTTCTATAATAGGTCTGTTGTATATGATTTTAATAATATTCACACATCACATTATTTAATAATTATACCTATTCATAAAATTAGTAATCAAGTAAGTCATAAAAGCTCATAATTAAAAATGTCTTAAAAATAATAATATTTTATAGTTTATCATCAGAAACTTTGTCAATATATTTACTTAAAATCAGAATTGTATTCGTTTACCAACAAGAATTTCTTAATGAGCATAATACTTGTATAGGTTATTTTGATATGACTGCCTATATTTTAGTTTGCGTTTAGCGTGAAAAATAGTCTACTTATTTTATTATAGCAACTAGTATATGCACTGTAACGATTTACAGAATAGCTAACTAACTACTCCTTAACTGGATAGAATAAGGTATAAATATCGACAGCCCCCTGCTTTAGAAAAACGAGGTAGGCCTGTTGCTGTACCTACTGATTTGGAATAAATATGTTTACGTACCTTTGCAACACAGAGTATATATTACATTAGAGCATAATTAAAACTAAACTAATTACTTTCTAATTTAATTTTTATAGGTGTTTTTGAATAGAATCAAAATGGACAATTGGAAGAAAATATCGTTTTTGGTCGGTGTGTTCGCATTCATAAGAGAATTTCGACCCATCGAACCATTTTATGCTGCGTATATGACTAGTCCTTACATAAATTGTACTGTAGAACAGGTAATAATGCATACTTAAATTAATTAAATATATTGTCGTTTAATCATTTTTTAGAGAAAATTAATTTATTCTTAATTTTAAATAGTTCTTTTATTTTTGCTTTCTTGAAAATAAAACAAATTTATATATAATTTTTTGAAGTTCTTTGAAATTTTGAATATTTCGTAAATTATTAAAGTAATTGTGTATAGGTACAACTGTATAAGGTACTTTAAATAGTTGGTAGACTATTTGTAATATATTTAACCTTTTTTATTATTATATACCCATGTTTAAAACCAGTACTATTTTCAATTTGCTTGGTTGATGTCTATGAAAAAATAAATTGTTGTATTCATCAGTAGGTAGGTACGTATGACATCATATAAACGGTTAAAATATGTTATTTACGTTTTAACATAATATATATATATATATATATATATATATATATGTATATGTATTACTGACTTAAACACGGATAGTTATTTTTTAGCAATATATTTGATAACAATTTGTACAATACATTTTTACATTTTAAGACATTTTAAGGTACCTATTAAAGGTACCTATATATTTTATATGATGTAAAAACATTCTAAAAATCTTAAACATATTTGTCTTAAGCGCAAGGAGTTAAGACTATAATCAGACGCGTGCACGAGGCACACAGTTGTAGGCCTTCTCTGGCGCAAACCAAGGTCTTATAAAAAAAAGTATAACATATATTATAATGAGAACTTATTTTATCAACTTAAAAATTAAGTAAAATTTTTTTTTCTTAAATTGTAAAGATTGTTAGTTAAGTTAAGAAGCTTTTTGTTTATAATACCCATCGTGTTATACTGTTGTAGAAAATATATAAATACATTTAATGCAATGGCTTTTCTTCTTATTATTTCTGTCTGTCATCATTATTTTTAGTAGAAAGAGTAGGCGCTTAGATGTTAGTTAAATAAACGTCATAAAAATATTAAAGATCTTATATATTTATTATTTTGTACAGTGATTTATTCATTAATTTCCCTAAGCGTAAAGAAAAACAGTAAATGCCGTATAAATAAAATATGTATTTTGTTAATCATTATACAATAATATTATAATATTATAATATTATTTACCTAATATGCATTCATTGTTCGTGCATATGCTAATAATCATTACTTCAAATAATATCATTATTCATTAAAACAATGTAATTGCAGAGAACTGTAGGTTTAGGTGGTAATAGGTACCTATCTACAATTATTTTTTAACTTCAGTCATATAAAAACATTTTAATACCTATTTAAAATGTTAAAACAAAATAATCGACACCTGATTAAAAAAATGATCAAACAACACACTAAATAGGTAATTATTTATGTAGGGACAACATTATAAATTGTCATTGTAGTATTATACCAACTCAATAAATTATTAATAGGCAATAGAATTTTAATACAAATTCAGTCTATAAGAAATTAATATTAATATTATTTATATTGAATTATTTATTGTATTCTAATAATGTTTTTATAGATATAAATCGTCAAGTTATAATTTTTTAACTCTATTGAATATCATTTTCAATTGTTTATTAAAAATAAAACACAATGTAAACATTTTGTTTGTTTAACAATTTTAGTTGAAACCGTAGATTTTAAATTCAAAATCTGGCTTATATTTTCCACAATATTTACTATATAAGCAATTTGTTAACGGCGAATTTCAAAATTCAGCTATATATCTACTCAGTTATCTATGACAATCATTCATACATCATACGAGTATATGACTCAAATAATATTTTTATTAAATTATTATCCAAGTAAATTATTTTTACATGGATATAAGTACTAATTGTTACATTTTTGTAAATTATATACTAATAGAGTATTATTATATTAGCAATATTAGCATACGTGAGTATATTCACTTAACATAAATCATTTTTTTATAACAAATATTTAAATATAGTTACACTACTAAAATGGTACATTCATTATTTGTGGAATAAAATGCCTACCATTAAAATATAAATTAAAAAAAAATAATGTTACAATAAGGTGCATCTTAAAATAATTTTTTTAAATTTTTTTGTCTCCATAAAATATTCTATAAACTTTTAATAATTTTATGAGCCAGTATTCTAAAACTTAGCCGAACCTACAGTATTCATTTTGATACTACATCTCTGCATACATGCACCGGTTGAGCAAATCTATTGACATGAAGGTATTAAAGAAAGAATAGTGTGTTTACCTTTCCATGGCAATTTTAAATAAAAAAGTTTAATTAATACAAATATATTTATTCTGCATTTAAACGATAGACATATTTCAAAAACACTGATTAATTGCACTACAAAGGCTTATAGAAATTTAATTCACCTCATAAATTTGTTAAAGAATATGAAAAGGGAACAAATAAAGCTAATATGTACCAACTACTTATCTTCATGTTAAGTAGCTTGAAAGTACAATTCAATTTTTATCGAATTAACTAATTGCTCTCTTAAATCTCAAATGGCACGTGACAAAATGTTGTTGAATATTAATAACAACATTTGTTTAATTCTTCTTTTTTTTTATCAAAATCTTTAATGCTTTAGCAAATATCAAACATATACCTACCAATGTCAAATACGTTAATTTTTTTTTAATAAAGTTTCATAGTTTAAACTATTAATTGATATACTTACTTACAATTATTAATTACACTTACACATCTATGTGCTCTGTGATTTTTATTTTCCAAAGCTCCAATTAATCGACAAAAGTTATAATTAAATTATTATGATATAACAGCTATTTATTTAGATTTGAGATTACGTACATTATAGAATTATATAGATAGGTACCTATATTTTCAAGGTTATAGGTTATACATTTTATTATTAGTATAAAAAGACAAACTTAATAAAAAATAGTGTTCGTTTGTGTTCCCAATAATGTGTTCAAATAACCAGTGTGCCATAATACCTACCTATTATATATAACTAAAATAGAATTGCCATTACATTTTTAGGTACCAACAGAGCTCTATGCTGTGGGATCATATTCTATGTTTGTATTGATTATTATCATATTTTTGGTCACGGATTATGTCAGATACAAACCTGTACTAATTGTCGATGGAATTGGCGGAGTACTTCATTATATTGCCATAACAAATCGTCCTTCAAAGCTCAGAATACAGGTAATTAATTAATTAATTTTGTTGTTATGTATTAAATTGTATTACGAAATAAGACATCATTCAGTCATAAATTATGTCCGTCATTAAGTAAGCCTCTACAAATGTTTAATTGAATTTTCATATATATTGAATATAGAGGATTATTCAAGTGAAATATGAAATAAAGATATTAGATATATTACAATACATTTCAGATAATCAAAATACAAAAATATTTGCACTTGTTACTTACACATAGGATTACGTAATCAAGAATTAAAAAAAATATCGATATCTAAAAACAAAATAAACCTTCCTTATACTTATGCATAATAGATAACAGGCTACTTAATTATTTACTTTTTTCAAAAACAACATACGCATTGGGTCGGTACTATTATAAATTATCTTTGCCAAAAATACGCGAAATTTCACTCCATATTACGGAATTGAAAAATAAATTACGAATATTAGATACTAATGTACTATAATTATCTAACCCCTTAAAGCTTCAACATTATGGATTTCATTGTATGGGTGGAAGAATTATAAAAATTAATAATATTATTGTACAGAAAAAATATTTCAAACTAATCATCTTATAGCCGATTAATGTTTTAACGTTTAACACTTAATATAGTTGAAATTATTATAATTTTTATAAAAGATAAAGTCCATTTAGTATAATAGTACCTAATAAGATTATTTCCACATAGGATTTGATATAGTAGATAACAATTATTTTCCATTTATTAGTATTTCTTTTTTTTATAAAAAGAAATATTCATTTTTTATTTTTTACAGTTTGGACAGGCGTTCTATGGGTTCTTTTTTTCCGCCGAAGTGGCTTTATTCGGATACTTGTACGCAATGGTGGAAGAAAAAGAATTTTATCAAAAAATAACTGGTCACGCGAGAGCTGCCACACTGACGGGAAAATTCTTTTCATCGTGTCTGTCCCAAATTCTAGCCACCACGTTTGGAACTCCTCCGTACAACGCTCTCGTGTATATGTCTATTTTCGGTAAATATATCAATTTATTTTACACATTATATGTGATAGACATAGGATCATTCGGTTAAAGTAAACGTTTGGAATGTATGACAATGAATCTGCCGATCTTGTATTATTATATCGTGCAGCATATTATAAAGGTGTGATTAGCAATCCAGGGACGAAAACTAAAACAAATTTCGCGGTTCAGATTTTAGTTTTTAAAACCCGGTTTTTTACCCTATAACGGTTTTTCTCACCAGTTTTAATAACCAAAATAAAAGTCTTCGGTTTTGATGTCGGATTATTAAAGCAATGGGTATATCAACATACCCTATAAATATTACAATTTACAATAATTATAAAAAAAATTATAAAATAACACATTTCATAACTTTCAACAGTATTTTGGATGAATATTTTATATTTTGTTATATTCACATTGAGAAGTGGTAAGGTTTACCTATCGAATACAAATAGTAATAAAATTTGTTATTTTGTCCACTTCACGGCAAATCGTTGAATCGTTTATTTGTTTTTGATGATCACTGTTCTATTGTAAGAAACCAAGAAATATATAGAGCTAAACAATTGTAATGTGTAAAATTATACGATTTATCACGAAATCATACAAAATTGTTAAGAAAATATTCGATATAAGATATAACCCTATAACGAATAATCGTTAAAATTGTAATTATTGTTTGGTCACCATGATTATTGGTTACTATAGCGATTAGCAGTAAGAAAAATAAATGTTGTATCCAGCCCAAAAATATGCAGTACGATATACCTATATGTTAAAAATATGATCATATATTTAAATAGTCCACGTAGTATTTCAAGTATGCCACTACAAGACTATTATCAGTATAAAAGGATAAGAGTTTTCAATACAAACTGTTTAAAATAGTATTTGATTTTTAGGTAGGCATTAGCATTATAGGGCTCTTCATATATCACGATTTAAAATGGAGTAAGTGTTCATAAATAAGTTTGATTGTTTACCTAATAAGTAATAAGTAATAACAATGCATAACTCTAATACAATATAAATAAAGGTTATAACGAGTAAGGTAGGTAAGCCTAATCATAAAATAATTTGCATATCAATATGTGTGTGAAAAAATTTAAGCACAAAACAAATAAATGACAAAATTGAATTATGTGAGTACCTAGTTGTATTTATGTAAATTACTTAAAGTTGACGATTTAAGCACTTTGGCCTGCAGTAAGTGTATAACTATAGATTACTTACTGTTAATTTTTTCATACAACTTTTTTCTGTATCCATAACAATACAACAGTATTAAAATAAAACGACATAACAACAAATTAGAATATATGAATAATATATGATATTAGTTACTTTATTAGCATATACAATAGTAAATTATAATAAGAGTGTGGTCCCAATTTGTTCTACAATTTTGCACACATTTTTACAAGAAAATGAAAATAAAATATTGACAATAATTATTTTTACGAATTTAAATATAATTATTGAGTAAATTATGGTCCATCTTTCAGGCAAAAGTAAATTCATTTATATTTTATGGTAAACACGCAAATTGTTTTTGATTTTAAGAAGTCTTGGTTACTTTTAATTTACGAAATTTAAATATCATGCTATAATGTTACAATTACATAGTTAAATCTAATATGAAGATTTTGTAAATAGTTAGAATAAAAAAATATTTAATATCATACGATTCATTAGCACGGTATATTTTTTAAACATGTTCATGATTTCCCTAATTCCAAAAAGTGTATTGCACAAACTATAAGTACAAATATTAATTGTATACAATTTATTAATTATTTATGCATCGCACTTGATGACATTATACGAACCAATATGCATTTACTTTCAGTGCATCATTAGTTTGTGTATCTACTACAAAGGTAAAAGCAACTGTGATAATATAAGTACTGTTTTTATAATACGCATGATAACATATCACCACCTAACCTTTTAAAGGCGTAAAATATAAGGGCAACTAATTTAATTACTCACCTATTCATTAATCTCATTTACCACAAAAGTTTTCAAATTTTGAGAATTTTTCATTCCAATTACCTACTATACTTACTTGATTAAAAATTAAGAAAGTGAAAACTTAAGAAATATGTAATATTATCTATAATGAAATTGCGACATTTTTTTAGGTTAAGTTATTTAGGTATTTATTTTAAGTTGTTTGCCCGCCTCCACCCCCTCTGCATAATTGTAACCGATTTCCACCGATCACCAGCTATACTTATACATACTGATATTGCAGGAATACTGAACTATACAATACTAAACTTCTACTTAGATGTTTTGATTAACAATTAATAAAAATTAACGAACTATTCATTTGTTTTGACAGAATAACAAACTATCATAAAGTGCAATATATTTAAATACTGAGAAAATTATGTATGTGCAGCTGTTAATCTTCCAATTGTTATTATGTGCATTAATAATATGTACCAATAATTTTCTCTAACATTTCGTCTTATGTTTATAGGCATGGGATCTACGACCATATGGGCGATTTTCTTACCACCAGTTAAGCATAGTCTTTACTTCCCCAATAAGAAAAAGATCGAAGAAACGTCGATGGGACAATCCACCGTCACCATATATAACCCAAAAAAGGATAAAGATGTTCAGCTTAGCATTGAAGCAGCTCCAAAAGAGGAGGTATGTGATGTAATGTATTATAGAGTGATATGTGAAAACATTGTAATGTTATATTTTATAAGATTTTGTAGGTCATAATAATTATTAATACATTATTAAAAAGTCAACATATTGTAGGTAGTTGTGTTTATGTGTTGGTCCTCATAAAACCGTATTAATGAATTAATATATTTTTTAAGTATTATATTTAAGTACCTACTTACTGCACCTACGCGCGTCATTATAAAAATATACGGGTTTTAAGAATTCTCATATAAAAAACTACATGTAGGTATATATAATTTGTTACACCATGGCTTCAGGTAGTATACAAACACTAGGAACAGACTGGGAATAAAAATTTGCCCCCCGATAGGGAAACAGAATATTTTGCCCAAATTGTTGGTTAATAATTAAATCCAGAAATACACTTTGTTTGGAATTTTTCTCCTTTTTTAGTACTAAGCTACAGAATACAGTTATTATTATCAAATTTATATACGTTATCGGCTCAAATTTATTCAAGCAGCCCAAATGTTCACAGGCCCAGGGGTAGATCACCCACTCACCTCCTTAGCCAATCAACCATTGACAAACGCCGGTGCAAAAACTGCATAAAATAACGACTATATAAAACCTTCAGCATTTCATATATACCTAAAAATATAAAATATTATATATTTTTTATAATAATCACCAAACTCTATTGACTATTATGAGTATGCGCCACTAGGTGATGATGAAAGAACTGTAGCCCTCCCCAACATTTTAAGAAATTGTACTGACGTACTTCCATAAACGTAGGTCTTACATTAGACATAACTATGTGATTGACATTATAATTTGTATGGATAGGTTTGGTTCAAAAACCTAAAATGTTATACACCCCCTCCCCCTCCCCAAAATAATATCCTGGCTACACTGCTAATTGTTATACTTGTGTTGTTTCATATAATATTGTGTGTATGGTGTATCTATAGAAAAACGTCAATCCCGAGAATAACAGTGTCGTGGAACCAGAAGATAGCGTGATCAGTTCGCTGTACAAAGATTTCAAACAATCGTATTCCGACCCATACGTCCGTAAGCTCTGTTTTTGGTGGGCAGTGGCAATGGGTGGTTACTTACAGGTCAGTATATTATATATATTATATATATTTGTGTAGAATGTTATTGAAAGAATAAACGCACAGACTTCTATGTACACTATTTTAGGTACGGTACAGAAGTCTGCGCGAATAACACAAATCATGTACTTACCTATCTTTGACAAAATATCGAATCCATAAAATACAATTATGATATTAGAACTATAAAAATATACTTTTTCGCCCTTTCGACACCTAATAATGTACACAAGATGTCACCCAAACGGCGGCCCGGGGAACGGACTTTATCTGGCCCGCAGACAAGACATTGTTTTTTTTGTTACTTATATAGTATCTAAATCAAACGAGGTTTTCATTAAAATTTATTTTATTTCGACATACTGCCTTTGGATGAAGTATGAACATGTACTGTGTACATAATATGTACATATATTACATTTATATGGCTTTTCCAAGACTTCCCGAATTCTTAAAGTGGCCCTCCAAAGCGATTTCTGAATTACATGATCATAAAAGTTATAAGATAATATTTATTTCCCTCGGTATCCCGGGACCTTAAACAGCTATTACAGTAAATTACTTGAAATTTTACCCACACCGCATTTAAATATGTACCTCGGCAACACGCCAACACCCATGTCAGCTATTCATCTTTGGCTGGACACCTGTATAGTGTATTCACACACTATATATTATTATATATTATTTTATAATGTAATATAACCATGATGTACTACACTTGTAATTCAAGATCATATCATAAACATTATTGTACACAGGTGTACGCGTACATAAATGTGCTCTACACTTACGTGTTGGAAGAAAACGAAGACACAAAGTTTACGTTGTACAACGGCGCGGCGGAATCGCTCAACACGCTTCTCGGTATGTAAAGTAAAATGCACCTAATCTAAATTAATATTCTGAGTGCAGGCGCGATCCGAATAATTTTTTGGTGGTTTGGTGTGGCCGAACAGAAGTGCGAATGTTGGGAAGTCGTTTAAATCGATAGTAAATTAAAATTAATTTTACCCTCCCGTGAGAGAAATCGGTCCATATACTCTGTTCCGAATAAATACAATAATAATATAATAGTACCTATAGATATTACACAGAAATATGATTTTTACCGAACTCGATTAATTTTTCAGGTGCCTTTTCCGCGTTCGCTATAAGTAAGGTAAATTGGAATTGGTATTCTGTGGGTGACATTTTCTTCGCCGTTGGATCTATTGTCGCAGCAATCGTGTTGTTGTGCTGCGTTTACTGCCGAAACTTGTGGTACATCTACGCATTCTACATCATATACGGAATGATGTATCAGACTATGTTGACTATTGCCGAGTGAGTTCATTTCAAGCGTATTTGAAATTTTTTTACGATATTTAGTCATACATATTATGGGACTTGAAGCAATTGAAAATCGAGCATTGGTGATGGGTACTCAGACAGTACTTTTATCATATAATATAGATACCAGAAGGGTATCAGGTGGGTGACCAGCATTTCTGACAGATATTTGAGCTTCTTGAGGACCGCTGTGGAGTGGGGGACGCAGTTGTACGATATTTTACGTCGGAACCTGCAGTTTTCTGACATCTAAATAGTGACTAAATTTATATTTCAATTCCATAGTTTACACATATTATACGAGTGAATGCCTTTACATACAATTTATTATTATATTCACTGTATATTGTACTTATATGTGAGTGACAAATACCTAAGTAATATAATATATAATAATATCAAATTCACTGTTTATCTGCAGGACAATAAAATTAAAGCGCATAATTTCAAGTTAATAAAATACAAGTGTTTGATAATTTTAATTTTCAGATCCGAAGTTGCTAAACGATTAAATAAAAAATGTTACGGATTGATTTTTGGATTTAATACTTTTATTGCTGTATGTATTAATACCATTATTATATACGGAGTGATTCAAGGCCATTTTATTAAGATCAACATAGCACAACAAGTAATATACAAATATAATAATTTATGGTTTTTTTTAGATAGATAAGAACTATACATTTTTGTTGTTGACAATTCTTAATCTTAAATTAAATTGTATTAAACTGTATTATTTAGGTGATTAAAGATACAATATCTATTAAAACCAATCTTATTTTTCAGTTTTTGATATACACTGTGTTGTATGCATTCCTAGCGATACTGTTTTTCGGCTATTCCATTTTGAAAATGTTCAAAGATGAAGGAATCGTAGAATACAACTGAAGCCTGAACGTGTCCGTCCTATTAATAAACTAAATATTATTTTCATTTTTCGCTAGAACAAAACTGATTTTGTGAACAAATGAACTTAATATGATTATTTTGTATACCAGTATAGAAGGTATAACTTAAGTATTTTAAGAATACGTGTATTATGTATGTAGTTTATTCGTTTTAAAATATTTTTATTCTTATTTATGGACAGTCGTCAATTATTTATTCAAATCGTATAGGGTGATTCGCCAAGTTTGCTCACTTCCATTTGTTTCTTTAATAGGTAATGAATTTATAAAAATTTTGATTTTTGGAATTTTCAAGTATACCTAATTAAGGCATATTTTTTAAATCCAGACTGATATATACTTTTTTAAAAACCTCCCCTTTAATTATTAATTGTTAAAGAGATGTTTCTTTTTTGAATGTTGAAGTAAATAAATCAAAATTGGAATTAGCAGTTACTGAGTACCTACTAAAAATTGAATGAATGCATTATTAAACGATAAAAAGGAGAATCATGCTTGATAAGTTACTCTGTATATTAACCTAAATCATCATTATGTGTATACTAATTATTATTGTTGTTTTTATTATTAATTGTTATTAATTATTATTATACCATGTATATTTGTAAAAATGAAACTGTTATTCTTCTTTACAATAAAGAAATAAAAACATCAATACTTTTTGTACCTACTTATTACCTACAGTATATTATATTTATTTTAGTGACCCGAAACTTTAACTACATATATTGGACAATATTGATCTTCAGTATCTATTATTGATAAATAGTTGTGTCAATCGAACATATTCGAAACTGATTCGTTTCATACATATTTAACTTCAACTCCTTAATATGTGATTCAACATAGCAAAAAAAAAATGCTATCGAAGAAAAAAATAATTCACTCATATCAACAGTATATATGTCGTACAAGATCAAAGATCTAACTAGGTATTTAGGATATCTTAAAATCATAAGGTTTACTTGAACAAGTCCGGTGTAGACATTGAAAAATATTACAATAAAATCCGCACATTACGAAACGTCGACATTTATGATCAAAATTATTCTTGGTGAGTTGTAAAAAAATATGCATTTGCATAGAAATTCGGACCCATAATAATCATCATTCATTATACACAATATGATTATTCTAAAAAATGTTTTATCGAGGCTATATTTTGCTACATAATTGTTTAATATCTAAACAGTAATAGGTACAATAGTTGCATGCTACATACATCAAGGTTAAGCTCAGTCAAGGAAAAGTACATCAATATCTACTCGAGATAAAGCTAAAATTTCGAAACGTTGCCCGAACCTGAAGCGACATTTGTTGTTATTGAACTTCACAATAACACGCCATCGTCATAATACAGGCATAAGAATGTTATGTACCCACCTCTGATTGATTCTGGGCCCAGTATTTTGTCGCACTACTCAACAAAACCGACAAGAATGAGAAACGCTACGTTTATTACGATAGAATAACGACAAAAGCAATAAAAAAATACAATAATTGTGTAATAATTTTCCCGGAGATTAAAAAAATAATTGTTATTACATGATACTCGCACGATATTTAATTTATCGGCATAAAATAATAGTTGGTTTTCATTTTTTAAACATTCAAAAAATATAAGCATTTAAAAATTATATTTAATTTCAGAACTAATTAAAAAAATGAATTAAAATAATTTTACTTTGACTTTTCAAGTTGCTCTATTCACTGTTCAAGTGTATTCAGTGTAGGCGTTATTCACTCCAAAATAAAGTAGTCATCAAGTTAAACTATTTCTCAAACCTTGAATTTTTAAAACTGCGTTGTATTATTTATTAGTCTATAAATGTTTGTCTCACTTTTTGAAACTGTTGCATATAGCATATTTTTCTATTTTTTATTCTCTGAGGGGTTTTTACACGACGGTTGCGAAGAGTATTTTTGTGATTATTTTGCAATTCGAATTGATTTTATTGATTACTGAACCTTTTTAATGGAAGACCTATGTCACCCTTGCCTGAGAATTAACAATTCGGATGATCTGTTAAAAATAGCTGATCCGAATAATTATTGGAAATTTAGTATTACCAACCATAATATTTGATACAAATAAGAAGGTAACCGATTTTTGACAAAAACATTGAAAAATAACTAATTAGTCGTTACCAATGAATCGTGCATACTGGTGTGTACTGCATGTGTATGGGCTATAGGACGTTAACGGCCGTTAAGTTAAAACGAACATGCAAAAACGGCGATGTTCATATATCTCCACCAAAAATTTAAAATGCTAAGACCACTTTAAATTTGTGATCACTATTCTTTGACGCATGTAAAATCGTCTAATACTGATAGGTACTTAAACCGAAGCCACGGTTAGCTAACTTTAACGACAATCGTTGTAATTAGGTTAGTTTGTGCTTATAGAGGAGCTATTTTTCGGTTACTTTTTTTCTTCTTAACTTTGATGTTATTGTATTGAGAAAAAAAATGATCGACGATAATGTACCTAAGTGTAATTCATAGAATCCCAATGAGCGGAATAGGCGCTTATATTCAAAAATACATTTGAATTAAAAAAAAAAAATTAAATGAGTACACTTCTTGCAGTTGAGTTTTTCTACAATTTTCCTCGATACTTGTGAACTGTATATGTATCTATAGGCGTTTATTAATATTTTTTTTTTATTAGGCAGGGAGTTTTTTGTATAGATTTAGTTGGTTTTTATGTTGGTAGGGTTGTAACACGTGTTTGTGTAAGTGTTGCTAAAAACCTGAGTGGTCACTGGTCACCCATCCGGGAGCTAACAACGTCGGCCGATACTTACACTCAGGGCGTTTCCGCAGATTGAGTGTACGATACTACAAACGCTCCTCACCAAGCCACAATTCATATTTTTATTAATATGTAATATCAAACGAAAAGAATTTCGTTCGACATTCGGATAACTTGCGGTGATGGTATAACGCACAAGAATTTATTACCGCTCCGATCATTTACTTTTTATTAAATATTTGATATTCTTCATAGGCACAGATAAGTTAAAAAAACAAAAACTCATTTCAGAATGTGAAAATAAAAAAAGGATTACAGTCGATTGTATGTCCCCTGGACCAAGGGGAAATGTGTCGATTAAACGATTGTTTCTACCGGTGGAGAACGATTCCACAAACTTGCAGAATCGTGTAGATTTTAATAGCCATTTCTATAAGGTAGGCGATTGGTTGTACTGTATTAATTTTTTTACTAAATTAAATTATACTATAAAAAAAAATTGTAAAAACCTTCAATTATTGAAAAAAAAGTATAAAGCTGTCACTAACTATCATATTATTGACTATTACCTATATAGGTATTTATTACATTTTACATTACTTTAAATGTTATGTAGAAAATGTATGTCTATATCAATGTGTGGTTTTGTATTGAGGAACTCAATGCCTATGATTTTATAAGATTAATGTTGCTCAAAGCCTATAAATGATCTGCACTTAATGTTCCTTAATGGACTGATCTCTGGAGGACACTAAGGTAGGTGTTTCCACGATTGCATTCTTCGATAGTGGTCTCTCGCTGTCTCCTAAGATCTCGTTCTTCCGAGTTCCATCGTCGCGAGTAGTCCTCAGTCCATTGCTCTTCACTATTCGTGCTGACCTATTTTTCGCGAGCCGGACGTACAGCGATCTTGGCCGAAGTCCGCCTGTGATGCCACTAGTGGGGAATTTAATTGTAATATAAAGAATGGTCGGTGGCATCTTCGACATATTATCAAGCTTATAGTGTGACATTTAGGTCCCTATTAAGTCGTTACATAACCTACCTGCATCGGTTAATCTATTATGAAGGATTATATAATATGTTTACTACGGTATACCAGAATATGTTGACCATTGTTGGAGTTTTTTTTTTTTTTACAAGTGTAGCGAGCTGTGACTTTGTTAAAATATTATAAATAACCTGGACAAGAACTCTATATATATAATAGTTGAGGGAGGCCTACAAAGCGCCTATTCATTATGATAAATTGCGCGTGGCCTCGAAACGTATATGTTCATAGATATATAACTACTTATATGAATATTATTAAAATAGTTCACACTAAAAGTGTTGTGTTGCCTCTGTAGAGATGACAACGACCAGATAAGCAAGGGACATCCGGCGTGTGCAGCGCGTGGACGCCCACGGTATGACCT
>NW_019101568.1:1817664-1852113 GCF_001856785.1 Myzus persicae
AACAACACCGAGCTAGCCGGACTAACACCACCGAGCTAGACGGACCAGCGACACCGAACCAGGCGAACTAACATCAACGAAGAGCTAGGAGCTAGGACATTAAAGTCACATCTCGCTAGTCTTCATTATTTTAAATAGTCAATTTGGACTTAGTAAATTTATTGTGTTTTTGTATTAATTAAATAAAAAGTATTCAAAATATAAAGAAAAAAACAAACTCTTGTTCATTTATTCTCAACACCATCAAACGAGCGTAGTCAGATTGTTACACAAGGAGTGTATATGATTTCATTTTCTGGATATTTCACACAGCATGGGGCAGAAAAACAATAAGTCACTTGAGATAATATAGCTAATCCATCATTAACAAAGATAGGTACTAGAGAGGCCATATGCAATAGGACAACTCAAGATTTATTTCAGATACAGTGCAGACCAGTACTTCGAAGTACTTATAGAATACGTCAGAGCCTGTTTCCAGTATCTAAATTCTAAAGCGGGGCTTTATTCTGGTGATGGATATATAGGTATTCAAACACAAAAATAAAAAATTTAAACAAATAATGTTTGAGTGCTCCTTACCATTATCATTCGGGTGAATGACTGTTAATAAAGGTGATAGATAGTTTAGGAAGTAGGTACCTCATTTGAAAATTACCAATTTTATTTCTTTAGATATTATAGAAATTCAAGGGTAAAACAAAATTATCCCCCTAAACTTTCGGAGTTGCCCGATTGCGGCCCGAATACAGTTAGTCGTATTTTATCCCAAATATAAGTATCCCGATTGCGGCCCGTCCAAACACACATTGGTTCAAAAAATAGCTTATAATTAATAAAATTAAGCATTTTGTATTAGACATATTTGCATAATATGCAACTCAAATACAATGTCTCGTTTATGATTATTATCTTAAATATATGAATAAATACACAAGTATTTCTTACAAGACTGTAAATAGTATAAATGTAGTCTAACATTTTATCTTAATTTTTTTATCTTTAATGGACTGGAAATTACCACGCCGAATATTGGTGATGGTGAGAATCGTGAATACGATAGTTGTATGTTTATGTCAAAATACGTATCGGACGCAATCGGGATATTTATTTAGTTTTGATAACCTCTGTATAGGCAGTTTCCTACCTAATGTGTACGGGCCGCAATTGGATAGGTGGAAAGGTAAAAAAGTTACTTTGGGTGGCGATCGGGCGACACCCTAAACTTTTTTTACAGTCAGCCATTCAGCCAAATCGATGAAAAAATGGAATGAAAAAAAATTAATTTTATCATTCAAATTATCCGTGTACCCACAGCCCACAGACATAAATATATATATATGTTAATAAAATATTAATGTATAATATGGTTATTGGTTAGCCACAGAACACCGACAAAAGCATTACATAAAAAGCAACATAATATATTATGTAATATTCTGTTATTGTCTATAATGGTAAAACCAATGTTTGAGTACGACTGTCGACTATTATGAATTTGTCCATACACAATTTTATTTGGTTACGTATTATTGTTAAATTATTGCACCACTCATCCGTAGTCCCACTGCCCATTCCCAGAATTTTTAGGATATTTTCTATTATTGTAAATATTCATTATCAACTGTGTAATTATTTTTTAATTTCAGAACTTCTAGTAACAACTATGACAGTTCAACAATTGAAATATTTAATTTGCACGGTTAATAGGTTATAAACACAATGAGTAAAAACTAAAGTAATTAAACATAATAACTATTACTGTGTAATTTTGTGACTATATTGCGTCCATTGTTTTTACTTTTATTTTATTTATCTTTCAATATGTGCAGACGTGCAGACGTACAGTGTGCACTAAAATTAATCACAACGTTTAACCAAGTACCTACCAACTTGAGTAAATCAACTTGAATAGGTAAGCGTTTTAAATTTTCATTAATCAATCTAACTTTGACGCTAAGTTTTTTGTGAATAAATAACAAATATATATTTATATTACCCGTGTACAACTTGATGTGTTTCGTTTTTACTATTAAGTAAAATATCAAAAATTATTTACCCTGCAGTTATTTAATATCAATTAAAATATTGCTTGTTGTTCGTAATATAACGTTTATTATTTCTATTTTTTTATAATGCATATTAATAATTATACTAAAAAAGTGACTCTACTACTCCCCTGTATAGGATATATGTATTAGAATATTATACTAAAATTTTCAACTTATAAAATCTTACTGTTAATGATAGAATTATACGATATTATACCGAATGAATGGTTAAAACGAATGTATTAATGCATACAATGTTAAGTGTGTAGAGGTAACTCTATGATAGTATACCTGACCTAACCTATATATGAGTAATGGTGGAAAATACCGGAAACGTCCAAGTTTCTTCAATTAATATTTTTTGAACTTTAAGTCTATTGCAAAACAGCTAAGTAACAGCGACCGAGGGAAGATCGTTAGTTTCAATCATAATTCGGTATTCCGGATATAAGATCTACATACATATATTATAGATGGCTAAAGTTTAGCACATAACATATACCACAATAATACATAACATCTATAACATCATAATATATATAAAATCACATATATAATATCTATACAATATATTAATATGTAATAACATCTATACAATATATTAATATGTAATGTCGTATAGATCCTAGTGGGAACCTCTGAAACAGGTAGGAACTCGTATTTTTCCATTTGGTTTGCTAACTATAGTTCACTTGTAAATTGTAATCGTTATATTAAAAATGAGGGTAAGTAGATAACCGCTGTGCTGTACAGTAGGAGTCAAATGTACCTCGCCATTGAGTAGGTCATTGTGATGGATGTGTAAAAATTTGAATTCAATGACAAATCACTGCACACGAAAAGCGATTCTGAGTGGAGACGGTCAGCATATTAACATATACATATTATAGTTTATATCGCTAATAAGTAATAATTATTATATTAATTTATTTTATTATTAGAAATACGGAATAAACCAGAGGTTTCCAAACTGAGCACGGGCTATGACACAAGGGTACAACGAGCCCATGACAGGGGAACCACTGCAAATATGAAAATATATAATGTAAATTGTAAAGTATTAATATTATAATAATAATATTTTGTATAATATTTTGTAAACTGCTTTTATCATTTAACAATTTAGGGCCGGCCCACAATATCCGTAAGAAACACGACTAAACAGATTTAGTCATGGTTTGAAATGCAATTGTAACGGTGCCGGTGCGTTAAAAGTGGATGCGTCTTACCGTATTGAGGTTTGCGGTCCGTTTTTGTCAATTCATTTGGATACCAGTGCGCTATGCGTTAAAAGCGGATAATGTGCTAACGTCATTAAAATTCACAAAACAACATGTTTCTGTGAATAAAGTGGTACCCGGCATCCGTTTTAAACACAGCTTGTTGCCTCGGTAGTTGATATATTCATATTATTAATGTTTTTATCAGCTAAATTATCCGTTTTCACCAGTCACCGACATCATTGTAAAATCAATACATAATACGATACATCCGCTCAGAATATAGCTAAAAAAAACATTTTTCTTAAAACATCTGTCGACAATGACATACGCGTAATCTAAACTTAAGTGGACATTTTTTAAAACCAAAAACCATTGTTTTCGTTTAGACCAACAACACACCGTTATCCGAGGAGTGGATACATCAAAACAAATTAAACACAGAACACTTAAATGTTATTATTTGTTCATTAATTTAAACTTAAATCCTTATTATTCAGAAAAATAACAAATGTATTTAATTACTGATACCAGTAATGCTTGATCGAATTCGTTAATCTCAGATGAGCTCTTCCTATAATCATTTAAAGATAACATGCCACAACCAATCCCAATAAGATATAAAATACGCTTGAAAAATGAGTACTATATCATATTATCGTTGAACTAATATTATATACATTTAGAAAAATCTTGATCTTAAATACACACGTTTTGTTCCGATACCCCAATACAACAATCATGAAGAAATGGAAAAAGATCTCTCTATTCGTGTGCGTGTTTGCATTCGTCAGAGAATTTAGGCCTATCGAGCCGTTTTACGCGGCTTACATGACAAGTCCAGCTATAAACATCACATTAACTCAGGTAAAATATAAAATATACATTAGACACAATATATATATAGGTATAAGCATATCGAAGGTTACATGGCAAAATAAGCTATAGCATGTAAGTGACATTTTTTAGTTTTCAGGAGATTCGAAAAACATTTTGTTGTAATTTATTATTTTTTTCACTACTTTTTTGATGAGTAAATAACTTTTTTACGTAGGATTTAGCATATTTTTCGTAGTTTTTTTACTTTATATAAATATACATTTTTGATTGGCTTTTGATTATTATTTACATGGATACGGAAATTTGAATAATACATTTGTCGAATTAACTTGACGCTTATGCCCTTATATGGGCACCATTTAATGCATTTATCTCCAATTAAATTTTGGTATAATTAATGACCTAAAATCAATATTATAATAATTAATAACTCGTGTATTTGTAATCGCTTTGCTATAATTATTTTAAGATAAAATGCAAATTAAAATTAAAAATAAATAAATAATTAACTCGCGTTCCTGATGATAATGAGCAGGCAAATTATTTGTAAAAAATAAATCAATGTCGATAAACTCCGCTTGTCCCCTAAACATTCGTGTTACTGCATTATCTATTCCTATTTTACTGTCGTTTAGACCAATTTTTCAAAAGAACTAAGGAAAAAAGTGTCGTAATTATAACGCAAACTGAAAATAATTTAAACTGTTTGCTAAATAATGGGCAGATCTGTTTAAACGCATCATGAACACCAAAAAGGATATAGTATTATGTGGCAAGGGCGGGAAGTGAGCTATTTCAAGCTTGGGCGACGTGTGAGCCTCAGCGTTCATCGATCATGGCAAACGTAATTCAGGGATCTATGCAACAATCAGACTCTTCTTGATTCTTATTCTATTCATGAAAGAAAAATGTTTACACTTAATGCAAGGAGGTTTAATATAAATATAAGAGGTAACCAACATTATAATATGCTTTGTAAAGACAGTGTCTGGTCGTGCAGGGCACATTCCCAACACTTCCAGTTTACCAGAGAAGGTCGCTTTCCAACGCTTCAACAGTCATCGAAAACTAAACGTTTGGTGCAGGCGTGACAAAAACATATTTTTCACACGCATATTATCCAATAATGTTAGTCATGTCACTTTGATCCTATATAAGTGTCGTCTAGACCCTTTTGCAATGTAACCATTGATATTATACGATGCAATTATGTCTGAATCGTGTTATGATATTCGGATCTAACGTTATATGCTCACCGAATTTCTGCGATTTTTACAGACGTCAAGAGATGTTTATGCAGTTGGAGCGTACTCGTGCTTTGTTCTCATCATCATTGTGTTCTTGATCACTGACTATCTGAAATATAAGCCGGTGTTGATAATGGACGGGATATGTGGTGTAATGGCCTATTGCAGTATTGTTGGACATCCGAGTTTATTGAGAATGCAGGTATAAATTATACCAAATAAGTACTATCGTTATGAGTTATGATGACTATTATAACTTATACGTTATTTTATATTATAATATTATGATATTTGTGTTTTTCACCGAGATTCGAGATTTGTAATATCGTTGTTTTTTTTTTTCATTTCAAAATAATAAGCAAAGGGAAAAATATTTTACAGATTGGCCAAGTGTTCTACGGTTTCTTCTTCTCGTCCGAAGTGGCTTATTTTGGTTATTTATACGCCATGACCGATGATAAACGTCTCTATCAAAGGATCACTGGGCAAGCTAGAGCGGCGTGTCTCTCGGGCAAGTTCTTATCGTCTTTTTTCGCCCAAGCAGTCAGTCTCGTCAACGGTTCAGTTCCTTACATCGAATTGGTTTACATTAGTATATTCGGTATATATCTTATTCGTTAAAAGTTTTTCAACGAATTCAGTTAGACATATTTGTCAATAAAATATAAACCATTTGATTTTCAAGGAATGTTTTTCTCAACTGTTTGGGCCTATTTGATGCCTAACGTTACTAATAGTATCTATTTTCATAACGAAAAATCTGAATCAACTGATGAGAGCCCGCCACCAGTTAAAAATCACACGTCTTCTTCGGATGAACCAAAAACCACAGAGAATGTTGAATCTCAACCATCGAAAACAAAGGTAGGTAACGCAATTTAATATAGAACTTTCTTACCGGTTACCTGGCTAACGATTGTATTAAAAAATTTTTTAATGGTACCATGAAACACGGTACTTAGTCGCTTTTAATTAACATTATAAAAGTACTTTTCAGATAACCAAGGAAATTAATAAAGATGAAGGTAAAAGTCTGGGTCAAGTATTATCATGCTTACAGAAGGATTTCAAGCGGTCGTATTCAGATCCATATGTTAGAAAACTTTGTTTGTGGTGGGCTTTTGCTTTTGGAGCATATGTACAGGTAAATATGCGATCCAATATTCTATTGTATATTTGTATTTTTGTATGGCAAGACCGGGAATTTAGGTATGATTGTTGAGGGCCAAATATGAGGCTCGAGCTGCAGTCGATATCTGCATTTCGTCCTATACTGAAATTTATTGTCTCGTCCTTTAAGTTAGCCCTTCAACATTATTCAAAGATTCTGAAAATTATGAAAACAGTAAGCGAGTAGTTCGCTGGAATTAGAGAGTCCATTTTTAAAATGTGCTAATATGTCAAATGCATGTTCAGAGTTATTCGAGCCACACACACCTGCTATTTTTGTCACACTTCAGCCACCTCTGAAACCCCATCTATAGATAGCCATCGATTATCGGTTATCCTATCCATAGTGTACTGTTCTTTATGTTCGTCAAACTATTTTAGAACAAGTTAATTTCCTTGTTTTAGGTAGCACCTCCACGTGGGGACTGAACCCTTCGCACACTGCTTGGCCCCCATACAGCATCATTTAAATAGAATGCTAATTTCTGATAACTCAATAAATAATTTCGTATTTTTCCATGACAATTTAACCAGGTTGAAATCAATATTTAAATATTAAGTGTTAACCACTTTTGGTTAGTACGAACTACTATTATGTATTAAGTATAAATACTAATATAATATGTCAAAACTAAATAGATTAATATTAAGTTGATTTGCTTATTTTATTATGTTTTGTTTTTGTTATATATGTAAAAACATATGTATGCACACGGGGCGTGCCGCTCGTGCCCAGGCACGCCCTGTGATTTTGAATGGTCCGAAACGCCCTATGACTCAATCTTATACTCACATAATTGTAATGAATATACCTAAATTACCAAATTCAATTTTAAATAATATTTTTAAAGCGAATTTGAAAAAATTGAATAATTCACTATGTGCACTCTGTATATAGTTTAATATATTGAGTATAATATGTAGCAGGGCTTCAAAACGTTACTTATAACGTTATAACGATAACATTTTTAAAAAAAAATGGAACTAATTAACCAGATTACAACAGAAACGAAGGGTGGTAAATACTAAATAATATCACTGAATGCTTTCATTTCAGGTCTACACGTACATTAATGTGTTGTACACTTATGTATTAGATTTAAATGAAGATACACATTTCACTTTGTACAACGGTGCGGCAGAATCACTTAACACTTTAATAGGTATGCACAATTTATTACAGACTACACAGTAACGTATTACGTAGCTAAAACAAAAATGTGGTGCGACGCTACATCCACGTATTATAATAGTATATCCAAATCTAGGTAACAGTCTAAGTACATCTGTATGGCAGGGGCACTATGGAAAATACCTACCTATATACATTGCCCCGGATTTCCATCACGATAGATTTTATTGAGTTAAACAAAGTATCTAAATATCAAATCAAAAAAGGAAAATTTTGTTTACCACCTAAGTGTCGGTTTTTATTCAAAGTAAAATAATATAATATAAGAAAAAATTATGATTATGCCATACATATCGTCATCTAAACCTAAAGTATATCTATCGAAATAGCTGAAACACCTACCTACGGTCTACAATCACAGTTGATCACAATTTCTGATTTTTCAATATGAGAATTAGTAATTACTGATTGGCTATTGATTTTACACAGATCTTAACTTTAAACAGAAATATACTTCAGAACAAAGTTTCTTTCCATAGAATGTTACCCGTCGTAGAGAGACAGAAACGGAAAATTTTGGTCATGTACCTGTACGGTCTTCACCTTAACACCTACAAAATGTATATTGTATGATAATTAATAAGTGGTTTAGTAAGTATGCGTACCGGCCGTCGTCGCAAGCACTCGGATGGGTGACCACCGGGGTTTTTAGCAACACACAGATCCTTGCCACACATATAAACTTGTTCCAACCAAACGTCCTCTATCCACACAATACCAGTATGATGATCTTAGTAATTGAAGCCTTAATCCAAATAAAAAATAACAATAATAATTAGTAAATAATGATAATATTATATTAATTTTGTTTTTAATTTTTTAATAAATTATATTTATATAGGGGCTATTGCTGCTTATTCAATTGGCAAACTAGAATTAAATTGGTTCAAAGTCGGAGACTTATTTCTAGGAATTGGTTCAATACTCGCTGGAATAGTACTTCTTGGTTGTTTTTACACAAGAACCATGTGGTTCATTTACGCTTTCTACATAATCTACGGGTGTCTTTACCAAACGATGTTGACGGTCGCCGAGTAATTTTTTGAATATTTTCATACAACAAAAATTTTACATTTACTTAAATAACAGCTCGGTGTATGACACATTATAGATCCGAAGTCGCCAAACAATTAAGCAGAGATAGTTACGGTCTCGTATTTGGATTTAACTCATTTATTGCACTGTTCCTGCACACGCTAATGACTTACGGCATCGTTCAAGGACACATTATCTCGGTTTCAACGATACAACAAGTAAATAAACAAACCAATAAAACCATAAAACAATAAACGATGTCATAGGATTTTTTTTAAATATAAGAGACCTTTTTTACACGTGCTACACATTAGAGTATGTATTATACTACAGACCACAGACTGATAAATTGTGCACATCACTATATCGACTAAAAACAAAACTATTTAAAATGGTGAAGGACCTACCTACAATAAAAATCATCACATTAATATTTTATTTTATTAATGTGTCATTTTAAACATTTTTGTTTTTAGTCGTTAGTTTGCACTCCTACGGAGAAGTTATCACTTCGGTATTTTAATTTATTATCGCCATGTTGACTTCTGCGAATCACGAGTGGGTAGCTACCGTTGTTTGAGTAGCCCTGAAAGTCTGAATTATAGTAAAGTTATAACACTTATAACTATTTTTAATGTTATAAGATTACGCTGACATTAATGAATCAATTATCTGAACCCATAAGTAATGTAACGGGATTAATTAAAATATATTTTCTGTGGTACGGTATGATGTGCAATTTCAAAGTTAAAATGTTATTTAGCCTTAATGACTTGTTGGTATCACTGTATTTAAATCGTTTCAGAGATGTTTTTTAAAATTGTATTTTAAATGCATTTTTCTATTTTTGCAGTTTTTGATTTATGCTGTTTACTACATGTGCATTGGAGCGGTGTTCCTAATTTTCTCAATCAAAAGTTATTTCTCATCAGCCACAACCGACAGTATTATAGAATGTAAACAATAAATTATTTACTTATAAATGTACATAAAATAAAACCTTTAACTCTTATTTTGTGTCAAATTAAATAGTTTATTTTGTTTGTTATATATTATTTAAAAATGTAAGTATGTGAATATTGTGAACTGTGAACACTTTGATAATTAATTAATTTGGTATGTATTGCCTTTATTGTTTTTTTGTTTAAACTAGTTTCGGGTGATCATGATGCACAAATATAAATAATGTATTATCTATTGACTTGTATATATAATAATATAATAGTGCTTAAATAAAAATGAAAGTGTTCTGAAATCTAAAAAATTATTTTAAGTAAATTACGTGGAATGCATAAATACTCCCTCAAAATGTGATATCTCTATAATATGCGTTAATGTGAAAATATAGACACACTAAAAACTATGTATATATATATATATTAGATGGGTTGGCAACAGTGTAAAATAGGTTAGTTATAGCCGATAAAGGTTTTCTGTAGTTTGATGACCAATAATATTATAATATAAGCCGCTCAACAATATTTACATACCTACGCACGATGAGTTCACAATATTTTAAAGGTTGCTATGCTCGAAGTTCGTATATTATTTGAATTAATACAGCTATTATTATATCATACCGATTATTATTGTAATATTGTCCTTCCACAATATGACATCATTAAATTATTGACTCATAATTAATATCGGTATCTATAAGAATTGCATAGGTTGTAATGTTGTATAGTGTACAATGAAGGTATAATTCACAGAATTGTATGCTAACCTATTATATTGACTATACTTTAAGTTTATGTAACAATTTATTGATATTCCATGAGTAAAAATATTTAATAACAAATACAGAATTATTTTATTAACTGATGTGATATTCTAAGCCCGGGAAATTTACTTTTGTTTGTAGGTAGATATTATTGCAAAGATGATATAAAAATTCCATGTGTTTCATATTAGGTGTCAAAAAATATGTTATTAACAGTTATGTATTCAATTTCACAAACAGCTCTTATTTTGATACCTACCTATGGGCTATGTGGCTATGTGCTATGTAAAGTAATGGAATATTATGAAATGTATATGATACGTGCTTGACCGTATTGGCGGTGCTCCACGAGTAAACGACTTCATCAGGGAGCTTTTCAATTTTTTCGGTCTCTGTTTCAAAAGCTGGTATCGAAATCTAGTTCATTTGCAATTCTGAGTTCCATTTGTCTACACGTCTCCGTTCAAAATTAAAAATGTCTAGTATGTGCGTATTGTTTGCCAGATTATAGAACGAGGAATTTATAATAATATTACATTACTAGCCAAGCTAAAATAATAATCTAGTTGTAGCCGTAGGTACGAGATGAAAATCCGAAATGGCAAGATGAACAAAATCGAAAATACGGAGATGTCTTTAAAGTTATTGAAAAATACAAGATTATTGCATATATATGCATAGTGCATACCACTTGTCAATCAAATATTTGATGATAAAAATAAGAAAGGCAGAGTAAAAGGAACCAATATACTAATCAAGTATGTAATAACTAATATGCACGAGAATTTTGAATTCGTTAACTTTTGTCAGCGTATATTTGATGATAAAAAAATGATGATTGTGATACCCCTTCAAGCAGCCATTTTGTTTCTGATGTTAACAATCCGAGTCAATATGCAATACCCAGAGTTTCTCAAATTGTGGGGCGAGACCCACTGGTCAGCCGTGGGTTAATTCTTGGTGGGTCGAAAATGAAACTGGGTTCACGACAATACACAACATGCCGTGCCGCCGCTGACAATAGTCATTGTATGCCGTCTTCATTTATCACATTTAATAATTAAGTATAAAAAGTTATAATATCAGTAATTAAATTTTGTTTTTTGACGATAGATTTTCAGGGATAAATTTGAGTCGCGGTTTAAAAAAAAAATTGAAAACCACTGCAATAACCTGCATATTTCAATCAATTAATCAAAGATATTTGAATAATAATAACTTAAATATTATATTAAGTATAGTCAAGTGGTGGAGTCGCCATCGCCGTCGTCATCGTCGGGGCGGGATCGTTGCCCACGCCGGTACCTCTACACCAGCCGCCGTGCCGTCGTCATAGTTGTCCGTCGCTCCACGCGACCATACTGCGGCCGGACGCTCGCCCAGCCACCAGAGGGTCTCGCGTGTCACTACGACCGAGCGCACTATGCCCTTGCAACCCGTCGCGCCGTGTGTGGTCGGAGAACGTGATCGGGCGACATACCGCCGTGCACCTTCTCCGTGCTCTTTCCCGTATCCTCCCCTCCTGTCTGTCGCCGTCTTCCAACCGACGTCATCTGCCCAAGGGGGCTTGAACTACTGGGAGCTGCGGACGGTAGTATCGCATCGCCAGCAACACAACACTCGGGAAATGCGTTTCACGCGTTTTCACCCGGCGGATAGTCCACTCCTGCGAAGGGAAACACGTTTCCCGGGTGCTGCTGACGGGTCCACCCAACCGACCAGCTCTCCAAAACTGTTCGTAACTGCCATGCCTATGACCGGATCATTTTCTTTACATAACACACTTCAGGCACTGCTTCTACTTCGCCGCGTGTTCCATTCTCGGAAATCGGGGTGGGATCGACAGGCCCCAACTCCGAGTTCAGGGCGTCGCCACCCGACGGCTTACTGGCCAACGAAATGATCGAGTCCTCGGCTTCAATGACGGTATCGTCTTTTTTCAGGCCTGTGACGTCGAGAGGTGCGTCCTCGGGGTCCGGAGTGGGATCGACATGCTCCGGGTCCGGGAACAGCGCGTCACCGCTCGACAATTGATCACCGGCCAAGAAAATTGGATCCTCAGATTATTCAGCTTTTTCGTCGTCTCTCATCTGCACTGAGTCTCCGATTGATGCTTGTTCAGGAGCCGGAGTGAACTCTACGGGCTCTGGATCTGGTGACAGCGCGTCGGCACTCGAAGTCCGTCGAAAATCACTATCGACGGCCGACTGAAGAGATGCAACGACTCGTACGAGGTTTTCGTCAGTTTCGTCATCATAATTGCTGCTCATTATGTCCACCACGATTTCTTCGAGAATTTCGAGTAGTGTGGCATTTATGGCGTTGATGTTATGTGCCATTTTTTTAAGTGTGCGTAAATATTGTAGTGGTTGAATTGAGAATTGCTAATGAAATAAATACATCATTTCCAAAACAAAGACCGAGGAATTCGAAAATCTCCCAGACGACGACGTGTGTTACTAGCCAGCGCAGGTACTTTCATCGGTCGCATCGGTAAGCAGCGTTAGAATTTTAAGCTCGTTCATTTTCCGAAAAACCATTATTATTAATAGTATTATTATTATTATTGGTAGGTATATATTTTAATATTTTAACGAGGGTTTCTGGAATTTTGATTTGTATTATTCTATACTCCATTTATACTTTTAGGACTTTAGGTGGTCTATTTTTTGTATATATATATAAAAAATTTTGCTTTTTATAATTGAATTACATATATACGAACACACGTTTTTTTCGAATGTTATGTATTTGATACGTGGACGACGAATAAGCACATGTATTATCTGAATATCATTATAATACTATGTTATAACTTATAATTTAATATAATTTAAATAATGGATGGCATCTTCACCTATTATAGTTATGATGTATAAATAGTTTATGTAGGCAGTGATATCAATTTTGTAAGTAAGATTATCTTTGAAGTCCATCAACTCGAGCACTTTACTTTTACTTAAATTAGTTTTTACTTTATTCAAGACTTATTTTAAGTAATATAAGATATAATTGTTAAGAACCTAATTTAGAAACTATTTAAATATCAATTTTAATACAAATAAATAAAGTTTGATAATTGTCTTTGTATTAAATAATTTTATTAAACAAGAAAAATGTATTCTTTTGTCTGTATAACTTTTTCAATTGTATATACAACTGTATATGCAACTGTAACATTTTATTTTTTTTTGCTTTCTTACTTTTAACCTAACCCTAAACGGCGCAGCACAACATGCGGCGGACGAATTTCTTCGTCCAGCTCCAAATTGTGCGTCGCCGTTTGGGATGTATAGGCTCGCTGGCCAACAACTCCTGACAAGTGACGTCACTAAATTTGTCATGCGCTTCGGATTCTGGTTGGTCCGCCAGTGAACAACGTAGAAGGACGTTCGGTGCTGAGGACCACCGACGGCCACCGAATTCGCTTGTCTTCAGGATGCTAGCCGATGTTACCCGAAGCTCCGGCTCAGACGTACACGTTGTCGTGTCAACTCTGTCCGATGTATCCACAACGGGGGAACTAATCGCATGGTCGACCAACTTCCTCTCCGTCAACTGCAGCTTGATAGATCCAGACGAAGTAAACATATTCAAAAAAACGAATTAAGCTAAGTACAATGATATAGCAGACTCGCAAGTCGATGCTTCAATGTAGAGTAGCAAGTGGGTAATGACTCATATGTCAATAATCTTCGAGTGACAAAAATAATTTATACTAGTCAAACCTATCGCAACGATGTTTTGTTGATTTTGTATCAGCCAGAAGAGGTACTCTATTAAATATTGTTACAAATACATTAATTTAAAATTTAAAAAAAAACAAAAGTTTTGATTATATGAGTCTTGAGTCGACCTTTATGTTTGTTTTTTTTTTAACAGGAATGTTGCTCTTCTGTGATAATATCAATTTTGTTACACTATGGAACCTGTAGGAGGAGTTAGCTGAAGAAAAGATGAAAAGGTGGCAGTGTATACGTTGGCACCTCCTTTATTTTCATGGATTATTAGCCAGATATGAAATTACTTAAATGACAATAATAAATTATATTAAAACATGTTGTATACATTTTACAATTAATGTTTATAATTAATTATAAATTATTTTATATAGTTTGTTAAGGTAAACGGAGTCAATTTAGTAGATTGCAAAGTTCCGCAGATTGATATTGGGACAAAAAATAAACCGCACTAGTCCCCCTCCCTACAAGTACGTTTTTGAGTGAGGAATACTTTTCACGTTATGTTAACTAGGTTTTATACTCATAAGTAGTCTAGTATAGTCATATTATGTAGAATAATTTATGTTTTACTAATATTATATATATATTTTCTTAATATTGTTATTTTTTAATAAATTAAAATAGTTTACTAACCTGCCAACGTTAAATTTGTTAAAAGAACATAGGTTCAATATTAGGTAACTTAATATATTAATATTAATTGATATAGTAAAATAATATCAATATTTATTTTATAATTAAAAAAAATATATGCATCAGCAGGTTTTAGTTCTATGTGTGGGTGGGTGGGTTACGACTTACGGATAGCTTCAGTATTTGTCCCTAAGAATAATATGTTTGTGACGCCACTGTATGTAGGTATATAATATCTGTAATGTAAATGGTAAAATCTACCTATATATTATGCAGGTGCAATAAAGTCAAAATAAATCCTTCGAACTTGGTGCAACATATGTTCCCGCAAACCATAGTATTATACTCAAGCCTGGGAAAGTTAATAGATTGTAATACTTACTTACAGTCACATAATTCATATACCACCCCCCCCCCCAAAAAAAAAATTAAATTAAACTAATTCCAAACAAAATGTACCATGCTACTAGATATTTTTTCACTGCACTATGTCTCAAAAACTATCCCCTATTTTTCATAAAAATTCGTATTGCAAATGTTTTACGGACTATCATATGGTACAGTTCAACAAACTAAAAAAGTATACTTATTGAAATATAAATTTAAAAACAAATGACACTTTGTACTAAAATTGGCTAAATACTATGTCTATGACTGAGCTATTATGTATTCCTTTTTTTTGTTGTCAAATTTCATTTTTATTTTTTTCTTCTTAATTTTCTGCTTGAACCAACTAGGTATTTGAAAACCACCTATGTGTGGCACGTCTTTTTTTTTGTTCAATTAATAAGTAAACTTATTTTTTGTTTCTTTTTTTGTATTGTCGAATATATTAATCAATCGTTATAGACTAATAAAATCGTTAAAATATAATTTTTTAACACGTTACTCGTTTATACATTGTAATGACAAGTGACCACCGACTTGCAGTATAAATGCTACACTCGCTCATTATATAATATATTATGTTCTATAAATATTTATACCATCTAACACTAAACGCGACGAAAACTGTGAAATAAATTAAAAAATAATGCATAACACCTACGGAATACAAATACGGCAAAGATCGGTTTAGTAGTTATAAGTACCTACTCTTATTTCATATCGACATTTCAGAATTTTCCATAGGTACTTAAACGTAAAGTAAATGTAATTTAGACTGCCGGGTGTAGATTCTACTATTATTTTATGATGGAATTATTGGTAATACATTTTAGCACTGGATCTGTCACTAGTGATGCAACAAAGTGACTAAGTAAAAGTTTTCTACTCATACTAGGTCTATCACACATTTAACCGGTGCTAAAGTACATAGACTTATGGTTGTTGTATTTATACTAGTCTATAATCTGGCGGACTGTTTGAAATAAAATAGAATTCCATTAATGGACAACTCATTTACCCAATTTTTTCAATAATATTCAATAACTGAAGGAATTTAAATTTTGTAAAAAACAAATAAAAAACATAAATGTACTTCAAATAGAAAATTCTGAGTTGTTTAGAATTGAGAATTATAAATAATTAAGTCCTTAAAAGTTACAATTCTCAGGGAACTATATTTCATAATAACTAATAATTTAGGCATATAGCTTATCTTTATATTTTATACAATTTAAGGCTTAAACATTCAATGCTAAGATTATTAGCCTACTACAAAGTACTACATGTAGGACTTAGCACTTGACGTAGGCACAGTTGATGAGACTAGTATCAACTAGTCCGATTTAGAATTAATATTAGAGTATAATTACTATTTTTAGCCAAATTGTAACATACACTCATTTATAAATCGAAACTGAGAAGACTGTTAGGTATAGGATGAATGAAAAATAAATAAATAAATAATAAAAAGGAATTCATTTTAACTAACAAGTTGCATTAAATGGATAACTGAAAAAGCTTAGATGTATTATATTATACAATTGAGTTATTTTATGAAACACATTATTATCATATCGATTCAATTATAATTGTTGAGGTCAACAAATAGCACAACTAAACTAACAAAAAAACTAATTAAACACAATGCTTATTTAAATAAAAGAATTTTTTAATATATATATCAAAAAAATCAATTTATGTATTTAACATTATTTTAGCATTTTATTGTAATATATCAGTAAATTAATTTGAGTTCAAGTTATTTATCAAACAATGTTTCAGCTTAAAACCGTTTTTAAATTTATTATCATATATTATAGTGTATTGACAAAAAAATTAATCAAATTAAATGGTGTCATAGTATTTGGTAAAAAAACAATACTAATACAAAGTTGAAATATTGAATATAATATAGATTTACACTCAAAGAGAACAATCAACGTTATTACAATAGTTGAAAAAATCACTACTTGAAAAAAAATAATAACAAAATAGTAAAATACTTAAAATATTTAGTGGGAAAAAAGTATTTTATCTCACATATTAATATATATTATACTAAAACTTAAGCATAATGATTATTAATGTGAACATCTTGTTTTTTTTAAAGATTTTGATTATCACAAATATTATTTAACAAATGATAAATTTGTTAGGTAATTTTGACAATTAATAAGAAAAGTTAAAATAAGTACTCAGTTTATGTTATAAGTCATTAAGAAATTAAAATTATAAGTCAAAATATATATACCTATATATAAGATGAGATTGAATTTAATTAGGTACATTATTCATATTTGCTCATATTTCCAATTACTCCTCTCACTGTCTTTTCTACTACTGCAGCTACTAAATTTGGATCAAATTGGCCACCAACATCCTTAGATTGGGACACAGACGATGAATCAGAATATTCATTTTTTCTCCATACCTGCCCAGAATTATAAGACCTGCCACCATCATATGGTTTTCTATCATAGCGACTATTTCTATAACGATCTGAATAACTACTGCCACGGTCATAATCATCCCAACCTCCATTATCATAGTAGTGATCACGACTATTGTAGGAATCTCGACTTCCTCTCATACGACTACCATAGGGGTTTCCACCACTTCCACCACCACCGCCGCCGCCTCCACCACTGCGTCCACCACCACCGCCACGTGACCTTTGGTCCTTATCTTTAGGCATGGCAACAGATACACTGAGACGAATATCTTTGATGGTATGATCCTGATCAAGGGCAGTGAGTGCAGCATCTGGTTTGGTAAATGATACAAAAGCAATGCCTTTAAATGGACGAGGAACAAAGACTTCAACAATATCTCCAAATTTTTTAAAATAGTCTTCTAGATCTTCTTGAGTTATACTTTCAGTCAGTTGACCAACAAATATTTTCTTCGGCGCTTCATTTATAAATGCATCCTAAAATCAATTTGATTATGTTAACAGAGTAAAACAATAACATTAATAGCAATACTTTCATGACAGAAAACACATTTAAATTAATAGGTAAATGAATACCCCCATTAGGTATGAAATTAAAAAAATATTTATCTAAAATATAACATAATAATATGGTGAAATACTATATAAATTAAAACGATATCAGTAGATACATCATACATTTTAATTTCAGTCATAACCACAGTACAAAAGTTATTTGATCAATTGCATTGATAAGGAATATTTTATTTATTATTATTATTATTATTACTACAATTATTACAATTAAACAGCTATTTGTTCATAAAAAAAAATAATGAGTTTAAATTCAATTCAACTGGCTTAAATTGCTATAGTTGAATTTTTAATTTGTAAAATTATTTAAAATAGCTTATAATATTTTCTTAAATTGGAATTACTCATGGTTTATTTTTAAAAAAATTGTCTTTTTGAAACAACTATTTAAAAACTAAAATATATATACTTTATATTTACAGTAGAATGTCAAGAATTCTGACAAACTAGAGTCATTATAAGTGATAAGTGAGAGCAAAGTAACAATTTATTTGAATAACTGATCGATGAATAGATAGAAGTTAGTAATGAGATTTATATTTTTGTAAACTGTAAAATGCTCACAATATGCTTGAAAATTAAAATATCAAAAACAACCAATGTAGGCCTTAGATATTCTCATACCTATAAATGCGGCATATACTGAATTAGTATGACGGATACAATACATGCAAGTATAATACCTGCTTAGTAGAAAATAAAGTAAAAATATACTGATATAATTACATACATAAATTAAATGATAATTATTTTATAATTGATATTTGATATTCATTTTTTGATTTAGAACAAACTATATCATGTTTCTTCAACTACTAAATTGTTTAGAGAAATAATGAACACATTATAGATAGATAATTTCAACAATTTTGCAGCAAAAATATTTATCGTTTATAAATTCTTTAAAACATTCATTTTTATCTTTCACTAATATTGAATTAAATAGTTATTTATTAATAACAGGAAGATTGTTTCAAAAGGTTTAGTGTACAAAAATGATTTAAATTTTTTTAATTAAAGATATAATGTCTTTTAAAGTTAATTGGAAATTGAGATTTTACCGTACATGCAATAACAAACATCAAACTTTAAATATGCCCCTCAATTGATTGTATCTCAAAATTAAGAAAAAAATTTTTCAACCAATGAAAATATAGTGCATTATATTTTATTGAGAGGACTATTTTGTTGTCTCCAGCATACAAATATGTTGCATAGTAAATGCACATTAAATTCTAAAAAGGTGAATTCCAATGTTTGTTTTATTTTAAGTTGCTATAATATTATGACTATAATATTATATCCATCAATCTATGAAAGTTTTTCTGTAACGCCAATAAAAAATTGAAGAGATATTTAAATTGAAAATTAAATTATTTTTAATAAATATGCAGAAAAAATAGAAATTTATCTGCTTAAAATACCTACAAAGCTATTGTAAAATGTTTATTTTTAATACAAGGTTTTAAAAGGTTTTTATACTGTTAATAATTTGACTAAAAATTTGCAGATAGCAAAGAGTATTGGTGAAATGTATTGGTAACTACCTGTTTTCACTTATGCTATCTTTACAAACATATTAAAATTAATAAATTAGGTCTATGTAGTGTGTACATAATTGAGTAATAATTAACCTTCTTCCTACAAATGTTTACCAATTTGTGCTTGTGTATCTTACAAATATAATATAAATTAATATAGCTTAATTTAAGTTATAAAACGTTTAAAATTGGATGTACCTAACATAATCATTAATTTCAATAAAATTAATTTAGCAGTATATTATAAGTACCTTAATGTTTGGTATTTTAATCTCACATCGCCTTCCATTTATCACATGAGAATCTAACATTGACCGCACTTGAGATTCTTGTTCTTTAAATCGTATGAATCCAAAACCTCTTGATCTACCATCAGTTGTCTTTTTAATCTAAATTAAAAAATGAAATGAAAATAAAATACCTAACTTGTTACTACACATAATTGATAAATTGGAAGATTAAATTCGAACACTAAAAATATATTTTCACAAACCAAATATAAAGAACTAACTTTATATCACATTCATACATTTCCTAATTTACAAACCCTTTTTTCTTTGTTATTTTATTTAACTAACTTGTGCCATGCGCAGTTCACCGTATTTACTAAAGTAACTTTCTAAGTCCTCATCAGTCGTTTTCCATGGTAAACCGAGCACAAGTAAATCACGATTCTTCCAAGCTGTTGATGTTGCCTCAGACTTGGGATCCTTGGATGCTCGCTCAACATCACTTTCAAATTCTTCGTTCAATTTCCTTTTCTGTCCATTATCTGAACACACATATCATTATCATTCCTCAACATTATAAAATGGTTACATATAATTTCACATGATTCCTTAAATACATCAAACTTATTTAAGAAATATTATGTAAATAATTTAAATAGGTACCTAGATAATATTTTAATATATATGTTTAGATGAGGGTTTAGACTTGTTCAACAAGGTTTTCATTCTTACATAAAAGTTGAATACTTAGATTTCATTAGAATTCAAAATGAAAACAATAAATTCTATGAAACTATATTCATACAATTTTATACAAACATAAATGAGAATGAATACCTAGTTCCAACACTTGTTGAGTTTTCAACACATAACTTCACCATAATAATATGGAATGAACCATTAACAGAAACCATTTTAATTATAAAAAGATGTTACTGTCTGTTTATTAGACGATTCCGATTGACTGAAACCTTTTTCCAATATTCTCATACATAGGTATCGTCTCAAATTAAATAAATCAATTATACAAACATACCTATAATATAATGTATATTATACAACATTGGTACATAGTTTTAATAATCAAACCAACATACCCTTGTTGAAGGAGCAAAAGTATACAATGTCGCCCCACCCATCATCAGTAGGTGGATGCAGCTTATCATCGGCAAGCCGCAGAGCTCGGGTTCGGCCATTATCCGGAGCTACGTACTTTAAGCCACAAGCATCCGGATATTGTGCACGAAGCGTGGACAACAAGAGGGTACCATCTTTTTCCAGCGGCAAGTCCACCACCTCTTTATCGCCGTCATTTGTTTCAGAAACTTGGACGAACGACATGGCGTTGACCAAACGGAAAATTCACCAATGACTTCTGAAAGATAGTTTACTGTCTTACTGATTGTATCGAGTCGTGTAAGGACGTTAGACAACGTACAAATAAAATAAGTTAACAGTTGAACGCAAAGTACTAAACAGCACGTAACAATTCCTGGAGTACTGGCCACTGAAGTAAAAACACGTAAACGAAACTACGTAAGATCAAGACACTAACGTACACACGCACATACGCAATGCGCTCAGCCGTCAGTCGCAGACCTAAGACTAGTAAATAGTCGACGGTAGAGTAAGTTATACAGTAAAGTTGTACACTACACCACTACAGAGTGCACTCGGTACAGACTACAATACTACGGATATACCTATATCTAAAATCGGGATTCGTGCTGCAAAGTACCTCGGGATCGTACCAGTGTACCACAACTATATTATGCGTCGTACGGACGCATCGTGCACAATATTATTGTAAGCACGATCATGTGTCAGTGGAAAGTGGACACACTGCAACCATTGTTACCAACCGAATATTATTCCTATGGTCATGTTTTGCCCGGTTGATATTATCAAACATTTTTTTTTAAATTTTCAAAATGTTCACAAAGTTATAATACTCGCTCTAAAATTAAAATATCAAACAATTGCCAACGGGAGCCCTGGATAATATAATTACTAAATTACACTTATATTTAATAATAGGTGAATTCACTCTCTGATATTCAAAATAATTTAGTACAATGAATTATTCTGAAAATGTGAACGTGAAATTTAACAAGTTATGCGTTAATATAGGGTCACAATACCCGATCCACGATCAATTTTATCGTATCAATTATTATTGATCGATGAATATCCAAATAGTTTTGATATTTTCAATACTTCGAACACGCCTTCAATATCATCAATACACGATCAACATTATTAGCTATATAAGTACGTTTATTAATACAATAATTTGATCGTGACATTGTGTTAATGGGTTCTTTAAGGTGGAGTGAACACAGAATCTGTTCAGAATCATCAATTATGATGAATATTCATCGTTATACATTTATTGAGTAATCACTAACCATCTGTAACTAATGGTTAGATATACACAAGCCCGGATTAAGACATTTTGAGGTCCTGGGACCAAAGTTTTAAATGAGGACCCGGTACGAAAAAAAAATTATGTATGTATTATAGTATATACCAATTATAATAAAAATATTTATAATACATATCAATAAATAATTAATAATGTATAACTTTATTTATAATATATAATTTAAAAGCTTTTACCCTCGCTTTTGTTTGACGAAATTCATTAATTATTATTTCACAATTAATTATTTTAAGAATCTCGTTTTCAGATGCCAGAATCAAAACGCAGTCAAATTGTTTTGGTTTAATGTTGATCTGTATCTGTTCTTGACTCTATTGAATTTTGAAAAAGCTCTTTCGGCTGAACAGTTTGAACTTGGTATAGTTAAAAGTTAAAAATTTTATTTGTTTGACTTAATTGACTGTAGGACGTAGGTCTGTACATTATCAAGTACTACTTTACTAGTCTATTCTCTATAGCGTTTAATATATTTTATAGGTATGTATTATTTATAGTTAAAATGTATGAGTTTATATTCAATCGTGTCAAATGTCGTCAGAAATATAATCATCAATTTTTTATTTTATGTGATATTTTATGAAACGTCATAGTTTACAATGAAATAAGTAATGGAAAAATTAGTTTGAGGCTCTAAATAAATTTAAATTATTGGGGCCCGATGATCGTGGCTCCCCCTGGACCTCCCATATCCAGGCTTAGATATAGACATATTATATCCATGGTATAGACTATAGAAGGTATGTATCAAACTTCTTGGTCTTTAAAGTAATTTGAAAAATGTATAAAATATTATTTATCTATATTTAATATTAGATTTGTATGCGTATGTATATGAAATAATATATGACTCACGTGGTTAGACTTTTTAAATATTCTATGACTATTCTCATGCCTGATATAGGTATATATTAAATTACAAAAAAACATGGTCTGGCAAATTTTTTTTTTAGCTTCTTTTTTCATTAGTCGTTTAATCGTGAAAATAAGATATACAATTTATTACCTAGGTATTTAGTGAATGATAAGTAAAGGTGTTCTCGAAATAATACAAATAAAAACTACCAATAAAATACAATCGCAATCACGTACGGTTTCACTTGCGTATAGATTGGAAAAACGCGTCAATATGTGAAACGATCAATTCGTCAATTAATACATAAATAATATCATGCAATTAACGTATGATATGTAAATGAGAAAATAATCCGTGTGAAACTGCCCTAACTTTCTTGTAATAATAGGAGAATTTAAAAAGGAATAACGGTAATATTGAAAATATTGTATTAAGTTTTGGATTATAAAAATATATTACTACATTTAAGTTCCACGTGATTTCGTATCATTTTTTTTGAATACTTAGTTGTGGACGTTGTGGTTAGGTTAGCAGTGTCGTAAGTATGAAATCTGCACATAGAACTTCGTGAAATTGTAGATAGACTGTTATAAAATACAATAAATACAACTTACAAGTATTTTAAATCATTATTTTTTTTAATAATTATAAGAATTTAATAATAAATATAATTACTATAGGAAAATGACAATAATATACAATATAGTTAGTAATTACATTTATCCAATTATGACTTATGTAGTTGTATTTTACTACGCATCTCAGGTATTCGTATATCTATGCTATACCTAGTACCAATATACTTATACCAACTGAAAATCAGACCAATATCAGACTTGGAGTCAGCTCGACATTCAATTATAAACGTGTATTATAAAATATAAATTATTAAGACAGTATAGCACACCTAGAGTTTTTGGACATAGCGTTTAATGTAGCCGCAGCGCCGAAGGCATTTAAAACTCTACTTATTTTCCTTACACGCTATTGTTAAAGCGTAAATAAATGGTTTTTAAATGCGTTTGATATAACAATTAACGAGACATGGTAAATACTCAAACATGTCTTCTCTGTCCCTCGTGATACGCACCTAGTTTTCATCCGGCACATCAATTTTCAACTACCAAGGTTTGTGATTTTTATTTAAGTAAAAACTTTGTTAATTTCGATTCCAAAATAAAAACAAGTACATTAAATAATTTAAATGGCATAAAAAAGTGTATATAGTTTATGATATATTGATATGTATTAAAAAATAAATAAAAACAAAATAAGTTAATAGAAACTAGACTTCGGTGATGGTGGGTACACCCACTTAACTCCAAAGGCTACCTAAAGAGCAATTTCAAGTAACTTTTGTGTCGTTAAGAATGATGAATCGAGGTTTTCAAATAATATAATATATCAAAAGTTGTTAAGTTGTGATTTGTGAGTGTAAACAGTGTAGTTGTATAGTTGTTGTGTGTATATTAATTATTATGAAATGGCAAGTGTTTAATTTAAAAATAATAAAAGCAATTAATTCATAACAATTTGTTTTCTGTATTATAAGAATAAGAGTGTAGGATATATTACACATAAAAAAATAATATAATTAAATATATTGTATAGATGATAATGGTGATGTATTTAAAAACGGTTAATTCATTCGACATAAATCTTAAAAATATTATAAAAATAAACATCTTAGTTTAAACTGAAATTAAAAAATAGTAAAGAAACTGTACATAAATAAAAAAAAAACAATCGTATGTAAGACTGTGGCTTATGTTTTCATGGTGTGTTATTCAACATTCCATAAGGGACAATACCGTTGGTCTCCAGGTAAAAAATCCCACTTGCTCTAAAAAATATTGATGACAAAAAAAATAATGAATACAATTAAAATTGTTTTTCCAGTTTAAGCGAGTTCACGAATGCATATATTATGTAGGTATACTTAATACTTATATAGCTATATAGTTATAATTTATAACATTACACATTTTTAGTGTAATATATTAGCATTTTGTCAACAATTATTATTCGTTCTCGATGTAATATATTAAGCGTATCTAATGCTGCCGTATAATATAATATACTCAATGTCGTGGTGCCATCATTTAATTGTTTTATTATTCATTTTATGTTAGAATAATTTACCTACATAAATTCAAATACGATTAACTACCTACATTAAGATACTTAAAAAATGGAGTGATAACAATTCGAAGACCCCATGCGTAAAAGAATTAAGTAATAAATAGGTGGATTTATAATATAACCTACTATCGTTACCGTTATTATATAATTTACTAGTTGTATGTACCTGTACAAGTCGAGTTTACTTTGTTTTTTCTTGGAAGTACCTATAATATGTAAAACAGTAAGGATTTATTTTTTTGTATTCTAAAAATACGAAAACTGGATCAGAGAAACGATTTTAATTACATCGATTCACTTATAATAACTTGAATTTTATTGTTTAGATGCCTACTTAACTTCGTTCAGCGAATTATTTTTAAAATCAATATTCCTGGCTTGACTACTTTTTAGTTTTGAATCCCGTTGTACGAGTATTGAGACAAGATATTAAAAATATAATACACATATATTGGCAGATTATCTTTGAAGCATTACTTAAAATGTAAATAAATTATAATATGCTCAGAAAAAAATTTAAAGTTATAAATATGATTTAAATCCAGATAATTATATATGTATACACAGGAATGCTGTACTTTCCACAGTTATATTTTATTATTCAATATATTTTCCACGTGTACAAATATTCACCAACCCAGAATTATAGAAGTCCTTAAAATCTTAAATTTTGCATAAACAATTAGTTTACAAACATAACTCTGCTCAATTTTAAGGAGCATTGTATAGGCAACTATTCGTTATTTTTAATATCCCATAACAATACAATTCTGGTGGTCATCGTACATATTCGTATACTTAAGTTAATCAATTATAATTTAAACTTTATAAGTATTTTTCTTACTTTGGATTTGCGTCATGCCCCATATAACTTTTATTATTATTTTTGCATTCGCCACTCGTATACTCATCCCATGAAGGACATTCTGTAGCTAAAAATGAATTTCTATGATAGATTGAATCTGTGTAAAATTGATGCGATCTCGAATGGCTGCAACCGACTGTAAATTATCCAGCACACAGCACATTTTTAGTTGATAATAATATTATGTATAATGTCCAATGAGAGATAATCGTCTAAACTGTATACCAATTAAAATAATTTGCCTTACTTGGCTATTAATTTACTTTCATTAAAACTGCCAAATTCATGTTTATTTTCAATCATCTGCACAAAATGTTTAGTTACTTATCACCTCATCATCGCAGGAACTTACTGAGCTTTGCTATGCCGCTTGGCGTGTATGATTCAAAACATCCAGGTTGAGGGGGTTTCCCCTCGTTTGGATAAAAATCAGCGTGTCCTAAAGGTTTTGAGTATCCAGCTGTTCCTATCGCCGTATGGATTACATCCACAAATGTTGCATCAGTATTGTCTAGGTGGTCTGAACGAAGTGACACGTACTCAAATCCAGGACCAGCAGGGTCTAGACCTGAATTTTGCAGCAGAATAACAATTATGTGGAAAAAAGATAAAAGGGGAATAATAGTGATATTAAAAAACAACAGTACCTATACTTATTTTAGGATTTTTTAATATTTCATTGTTTTTTAGAGCGTATAGTTCCTAGACCATCCCTGGTAATAACCATGGCTGATTATTATGATATTTTATCATTATAGCATGTTTATACCTGTAATTCTGCCAATTTTCCCAAGGCTGAATGCAGCACCACATGCCCCGGACACGTGAGCACCGAGACTATGACCGATAACATGAATATCAGACGGATCAATTACCGCGAGGTTGACAACATTTTCCAAGAATTTGGCGATTATGGAACCCACCTGAGCAGTCAAAAAAGCCGGCATTGGGTACATTATGTTTTTTGCCACCCGATTCCAGTCAGCGGTGATAATGTTGAATTCTCCAGCATCCACATATGCTGAATAGGTATTCGAAAATAAAAATATATAGTTTTAATTGTTTTGCATTCAAAATAATGTTTTATAATATTTAGTAATACGAGTATGTCACAGCTTTTTTGTTACTAATAGGCTGCAGGCAGGACCAGGACTTAACAGTTAGCATCTGAATTAACCAGGACTCGTTTTACCCGTAAGACCCATTGAGAATCCGAACGGCCGTAACACATTTCCACCAAAAGTGTACCTTTCCCTTATCCACCAAATGAGATCTACTTAATTTAACCACGTTTTTACCAAAACAATTTGTATACTACGCTTATATTAAAACCTTTAATACAATAATAATTTTATTCAACATACTAATTCTGGGTTGAAAAAATTATATATTATTGTATACTTGGCACTTGCTATGTAGCTACTAGCTATGTATATAGTACTCATATATACATTTAATTGGCTGATTTTTATTTTTATATTGTAGATTACCTATACTTTTCGTGAGTTTTTCAAATGGTGTAAAATGTATGTATGCATATATAAATAAACACATATAAACAATATACACTGTACCTTCATCGTATTTGATTGTATATGATAAACCGTTACCGTACTCACCTTTTATGTCGATTATCTAATATTTTCTAAAGTATGTTGTATACAAATATCAACCAATTATATGTATATAGGTACAATTTTCATAGCTAAGTTATACTATAATACATCCTTTTTTTCCCATTTTTATATTTGACCATTTTTTAAAATAAAATTCAGTGTTGAATCACTAGAATATATCCAGTATCAACCTCACTAAAAACCGAATAAATAAATCAGATGCAAAATCCTGGATTGGACACTTTATTTTAAAGTTTTGTATAATCTACTTTAACTTTACTATCAAAATATAATAAACAATAATATACGATTTCCCTGATTTGAGTTTATAGGTAATATCATTATATCAGAAATTAATAATTTACAGTTGGGGACTTATATATTTAAACATTTTTTTTTTGATTTACCTGTTTTTATAGAAAACACTCCTCTGTCATCTTCGTCTGATCCAAGCCATCCATGCGTTATGACTTTTAAAGGTTTACCCCTAATCCAATGATTGATTATTTGTTTTTCATTTCCAAATTCAATTATTATTGATTTATTATTTCCAAGGTCTCTAAAACAAATACAAATATAAATATCTTAATTTTAAGTGTAAGTACCTCTAGGCTTGTAGAGTTATACAATACTGGTAACATAACATCAGATAAAAAAAATTAAAGTTTTGCAAACTAATAGTTTCAATAAAACATATGACAATGATTAATTTCATATGTTTGTCTAATATATATAGTAAATAATGATTATAATAAATTATAACCAAAGTACTACATTTACTATTTCAGTACGGAGCTTAAATATTATGTAAAACTTATTTAATGTTACATACGAGTTCCAATAGACAAAATCTAAGCTAGTCCCATCGACAAAAATTGATCGAGGGTCTGAATATTCTGCAGACTGAGCAATTTCTTCATCTACGACCGTGTCTCGTTGAATCGGGACGCTGTCATTTTCAACCACATCTTGTTGTAACGGGGTGTTGTAATTTTCGACCGGATTGTTGTTGATTAAATTTTGCCAAATGTAACTCAACAAACGAGCTAAATTTTGAAAGAGATTTGACGTTATTAAAAAAAATACATAGTATAAAGGTTAGAAGGATCGAAGGTGTATTAAGACTTAGTATATATTATAATATTTTCTTACGATAAAAAAAGAAAATATAATAATAATAACAACTACACGCTGGTGACAAATTATTCAGGTTGAAATAATAAAATGGTATACAGAGGCGCTTAACATTTTATAATTGATAATTTTACTTGAATCAAAACAAAGAGGTAGATAGATTACAAAAATCGAAATCATAGTTTATTCCTGACGGTGGGTGAATTGTATACGAACCATCGATCGGATTGATTGCTAACAGTAGGAGCAGTGGTAGGACGACTGCAGTAATAGTCGTTATGAATTTCATTTCAAGGATAAATATTGTACACTGTACAGTTATATATATACACGTACTATCCCAATACACGCTTATTGAAGTGTGGTGGATATGCCGACCATAAGCTTGTAAGGATTGGCGGTCGATAAAGAAACTATCGCGGTACACCTGGGAGTTAACTTTTATTTCTTTATTTGTTTAACTATTGCAGTCGGCAATTATTGTTTTACGTTCTATCGGTTTAATGATGTAAGTGGGTTGGCGGTTGAGGGGAAGAAGGGGTGGCAGTGCATACATTTAGATGTATTTATACTGCACACATGCAGTAGTAATTAAACGACAATGATAATTGTATACGTAACCATAATCAAGTAATCACATTTTATGATTGTCCGAATGTTCGGCCACTTGTTGACTTATCGCGTGCATAGGGAAGTAAACGTGTCGCGGTTAATAGGTGTCGTATAATAGGCATACTACTATGCATAATGTCATGATGATATGTATACGATTTATAACCGCCTGGTGTGTATTTGTTTTAATTTTTAATTACCGTTAATATACATTATTGGCTGCAATTGTATGTACAAAAGTAAATTTACACCTATGTAAATTAAACGCAAGGCACCGCGTATCAACTTCAACTGCAACGACATGTAGATAGAGTGTAGGTGTATATTAATATATTATACAGAAATATTTGTTGAAGAAGTAGCAAACAATAAACAACGGCTATTATAATTCACCAAATGAAAGTGAATATACATTCAGGAATTATATAATTTATACTATGTTATCACTTATCGTTATGGTATAGGTAAATAGATCGAAGTTACGTTTTTTCGTAGGTATTTAGGTAATATTGAACGGTCCTAATTTAAGTAAATAAACATATTGAATTCATCGGTGACTGTGTCACCACGATGAGGATATGTTTACAAATAACTGTGAAATGTTGTATAAAGGTTCAGTGTTTCGTTTTATTTTATACAACTGTATTTCAATTTGTTTTGTTATACACTTATAGGTACCTATAGTGTGTTGTTATAATAATATTATTAAATTAAATTATTTTAGCATCTATTTATTTGCTTATATAGTTTTGTTAAAAAGAAAAAATTAGCGTAAAAATGTTTTCTATCTAATCCCTTGATAAACAGAGTATAGTTAATTTTTAGTGCCTCTAAAATCATACCAACTATATAACCTACTATAGGGATTAGGGGTGTATACATTTATAACCCGGGGGCAATATCCAGCCCATAGTCATTTATTAACCAGCTGTGGAAGTATTGTATGTTTTATTTTGAATAAGTAATATACAATCTGCATCAGTTGACTACACAATAAGCATATATGTACTAAGAGTAAAAAAAAACATGAATTAATTGGAAGAAAAAACCCATCCAATGTTGACAATTGAGGAGCTCAGTACACATGTTAGTTACATAAAAGATCTCGAAAAATCTCGACACCACTTGGCACTTAGAAGTCGTTTTGGAGGATGGCCGAATCGGAATATGGTGGCAAACGCTAGGTTACTAATTATTAGAAGATTTGTATGAGTTGTAAGTTGTCCTGTCATGAAACTTTTTACAATAGAGATTGGCTTTTTCATTAAGTGTCTTTAGATTAAGATTTGTGTGAGGACTGTGGTCTGTGGAGTGTGTGATTTGATATACATAATAAGATTTGAAAATTTCCTGAGAGCAAAATTTTGAAAGGTTTGAATTTTGTTTAAGTTTGACTTTTTTGCGTTTTCCCAGAGCAGAATTCCATGTAGCTAGATAGTATTTTAAGTTAAATCACAATTATTTAGAACTTACTCATTATCTATTAAAATTTTACATTGAACAAAAAAATTGAAAAGAAAAGAAATTAATATAATACATTATATATTTATTTAAAAATGTATAAAACAAAATATAAATTAATATTTTTTTAGTTTCTTATTGCTTATCTTCAATTACGTTGTTAATCAGACTCATGGAAACGTGTCACGGCGTTATTGTTTTTATGTCGTTTAATAATAGAAATAACGTTATCGTTTCGCACGAACACTTAAGTCGTTATCCGTCACCAATATAAATTTAGTTGTTATTACGTTCTACGCAGAAATATAATCAAGTCTCCTGCAGCCATGCCGCAGCCGCTGTTCGAATTGGTACGTTGGAAATAATACACTTTTTAGATAAGAACGGATCGTAAATCGTATTAACGGATTCGTTTTTATACACCCAAATCACTACTAAGGGGGGGGAGGCTGATGTCCCGGGCCTCAAGATAATCACGGCTTACATTTATTACTGTAATATATAATAGTACCTATATAATTTATTTGTATATTATACATCAATATCAATCAACATTAAAAAATACAATTTAAAAAACAAAATAGCAAAAACAAAAATTTATTTGTAATTTAAGTTAAAAGCCTCACCAAAAAATTAGCCCCGGGCACCAAATTCAAAGCGGGACTCTATTTATATACCGTATAGTCCAGAGCTTCTCAACCTTTTATTTGAAACGACACACGTACAATACATATAAATAAACAAATTTTGGAGTATATACATTACAGTAATACACGACGTTAGTGTGTCGAGTGTGTCGCGACACTTCGGTTGCAAACTTGTAAACCACTGGTAAAGTTAGTGTATACTCTGTATATTATATTATAAGTACAATATACCTAAATATAGGCTACAGTAGATATATAGGAGTTTAGGAAAAAAAAGCAAGTGAATAAAAAGAAAAGGAAAAAAAGCAAGTGAAAAAAAGCATATGGAAAAAAGCAAATTGAAAAAAAAGCATATTGGAAAAAAAGCGAAAACCAATTATTATTATTATAGGTATTAATTATTATAGATAGTTTGTTAAAAAAAAATCAAATAAAAAATAATTCAATAATTAAATATATTGTGTTATAATAAGTCATAAGTGTACGTATTACATGTTAATAAGTGCATAAACATGATAGTGCTATCTAAATCTATCTCTAATCTAATTTTTTTTATAAGTGTCCAAATAGAGGGATGATTATAGCTAACGAGTTTAGAAAATCGATGATTAAATCCATCTGTTTGAATATTAGTACTCTCTGCATTTTTAATAGTTGTTTCGTGTACATTCTACGTAGCAGGTGGGAAGATTGGGGGAATATTTCGAAATTTAGTTTTTTTACCTGGCCGTGAAATTCCAATTGGTCTATTTATTCTCGAAATATAAGTTTGATCAAAATAATTCACTGGTATGCTATAGCATAAGTTATAATCCTAAAATGAATACTTTAGTAGTAATTTTTATTATTAGGTAAAATTTATACCTATATTAATAATAATTGGTTTTCGCTTTTTTTCTAATATGCTTTTTTTTCGTTAGCTTTTTTTCAATTTGTTTTTTTTTCCATATGCTTTTTTTCACTTGCTTTTTTTCCTTTGCTTTTTATTCACTTGCTTTTTTTTCCTAACCCCATATATAGTGTATCTGTATATTAATATATTACATTATTATTATTATTATTTTTATTTTTTTTATTAGCTTTTAGTTTAACTATTACAGCTCAACAATTATTTGATACATTATTATTTATTAGGTATAAAAACGGTATAGCTCGTTATTATTTAATAATTGGGACGAAATTCAAACCAGAGAATTCGATTATCAGTTATTATTTATTTTGAAAATACAAAATACAAAACAGAAATAATAATTTTTTTGTATTAGAAAATACTAAATATATTTCAAATACAATTGAAATACTGCCCTGTATATCAACGGCATAGGAAACTCGTCGGACTTAACTCAAGTATCGTAAAACGGCGAAGCTACTGTTTATTTGTACTGCAAGGTATAAAATGTGATAATAATTTTGAAATAGGTATCAGTAGAGTTGGAAGCATTATTAAGTGGAGAGTTTAAGACGTTTAAGTGGTACTAGAACAGGAGACGATTTATTCAAAACTTTATCAAACTCACTCGAAAATCATGGTTCATATACTCGATTGGTTTGAACATCTCATTAGTTCCTACTATAAACAATGTTATATATCGTAATCATAATAGATTTATTAAATGTTACTTTATCATTATAAGCCATTGCATATTACACGATATACAAAAAACGATTCGGAGCGGAGATGGTGTGTCAGTGTCAGACTGTATTTCTTAGGATATTTTATATTTGTTGTTTCTATTATTACAGGAATTACGGTATGTTGAATTAATTTTAGTCAAAAAATCACATTTATTTGTATTTTATTTTTATTGATATTATAAAAATATACATTATCCTTGATTTATTATTGTGTACCGTATAAGAGGAAGTAGGTACTTCGTATCTATAAAACTTCATTCTTCAATCGAATATGAATTACTTTTTATGAAAATAACGATAAATTATTGTGGTACAATGCTAATTGGCCATTGCCGTATTTAGATAAGAATATTGTAACAAAATAAGCTGCTTTTGTCGGGTAAAAATAACACAAAAGCATTAGGATAATAATAAAACGGTGCGGTTATTGCCAATCAAAAATTCATTTTCATACACCACTTAAAGCAGGCTTATCAATTTAACAAATATCACCTATCATGATCACACTATGCATAATTAAGGTTGTGCACCAATGAAATTAAGGAATTGATCATCAATCGTGGGACATGGCATACGAATGACGCCGTCGCACATTCACATCGACAGCACGTTGGCCTTGGTCATGGAGTGGTGTCCAATCACAGAAGACACTGGGCGGTGCAATATACAAGACATGCCCATAATAATACGTACGTGTGGCTACGGATCGCCAGTGATTTTGTCCTAGGGAATGGATAATTTATTGGATAAACTTAGGGAGGTGTCGCTACCTACCATACAGCTATATGTATTATTTTATATAAACACAGTAAAATAATTTATATTGAACATTTAAAACTAATTATTTTAAATCACATTTTTTTAATACATACCTATTAAGTTATAATTATTACTAAACACTTAATAAAACAAGATCAATTTTTGAGTTTTTTTTTTTGATAGTTCATCAATTACATCTCCGGCATCAAGGGTTATTATGTTTTTATAGACAGCTGACGTGGCTA
>NW_019101568.1:1852286-1894958 GCF_001856785.1 Myzus persicae
ATAGGAGCCATCTGAAAACCTATAATGCCTTAAATTAATCCGAATATTTTGACATTTTCATTTTGTATAGAAAATAATGATTTAAGTTTAGGTAAATGTAGAAATGTTTCAAGACTCCATGACTGCTCTTATAGTCTTATGATTATATATTTCTACGATTTTAAGAACGCATTTTCTGCGAATTGGTTGAATAGTTTATGATATTTAAATTTTTTGTTAATACATAGATAAAGGTACTTTAATTTAAATTAATAATAATATTTCTCTTATTTTTAACCATTTGGCAATAACTAAAAATGAAAACATTAAAAAACTATCCAGTTAATAAACAAGATATATTTAATATTATACTTATTTTATATAAAACCTAGTTTTATATATTTGATCCCTTTTCCTTAAACTGAACCAGATAGGGTTATAATTGTGAGAATATAGAATATTTTTGTTACAATATATAGGTAGGTACCAAGTGGTACCTACCATATATACGTGAGAGATAGACAGAGAGAACAAATTATGGTGTGGCGCTCCTTAATTATTTAACTTACCTACCTAATCTTAATCAAAAATCAATGTTACACTCAATGTATATAAATGTTATGGATTCGGGATTTCTCATAATAATAGTAATGATTAATGACTAATGAGTACTAAGAAAAGTATACATAAATGATTTAGTATAATATTGTGAAATCGAGATACATTATTAGGAACTATATATATATATAGGTACCTACAGCAAAAGTCTGAAATTTGATAGTAAATAACAAAACAAACCATTCAGAACCAAGCGAGGTGCAATACAAATTGTACCAAATATGATAAAATTGAAGACACAATTACAATAAATACACCAAAAATGAATATATAAATAAATAATGCATTTATATATAGGTAGATGTATAATATTATAATTTGATTATGTTGTGTACCGAATACTTATAAATAAATACCTACAATTCAGAGCCTTATAGATGGAAATGTAAGGCCATTATTAAATGTTTCAAACATATTTTAAGAACTATTAGGTAAATATTAATTACATCCATTAGCAAACCATTATAAACAAATATATATACGTATAATTTGTAATTTAACTTTATAATCTAGTTTACATGTGAATAAATACTTGAAATATTTTTTGTCTATATAGGACAGGGCCGGAATCGAACATTCTATACCTAGATGAATAATACACACTTATTATTATATTTAATTTTTATCATATATATTTATTTAATTGTAAGTGTTAAGCTGTAATAATTTTATATTGATAGATTTAATAAAAAAAATATATATATTTATTTAAACTAAAATAATATATATTAATACTTTTTTTTATTACCTACTTGTGTAACTTATCTAAATGCTGATATTAAACTATTATAGTCTAAATCAATACTTTGACATGAATCCTTCTCAAGCTTATTATTTATCTAATATAATTATAGTTCCACATTTTTCTCTTGTATTCAATATAATATATCAAAATGAAAATTTATAATTCCAAAAACTCGATTTTTTTCAAATATTCGTGGGTTGATACAACTATATAACACATGTACAAAGAGGAAAACTGAGATTGTAGCTGACACTAATTTATCAATGAATCCACGCTGTAATTAATGCAATATAGAAATAATTAATAAGAGAAGAAGTCATAAAGGAGCAACATTATGCAGTATCCACATTATAAATGTTTGATAAGCTAAAGAAGGTGGGTATTAATCGTTACCACACACCAGGTATTTACCGTATTAATAGTAATATATTAATAATAGTAGACAGTAAAGTTACTTGCACTCTGGAGGGTAAGATTGGTAAATACTAAATACTTACCGATTTTACAGGTACCGATATTTATATTTGTAAATTTTTAATATATACTCAACTGAAAATAAAATACTAAAAATCATTAATAGCCGGAAAAAAAGACTATGTAGGTAGTTTTAAATCTGAACGGATTACAAATTAAGAATAAAAAAATACATTTATTTATAATATATATTATATAAATTTGTTTAACATTACAAAAATAGGCACATAATTCTCCAACGTAAATATTATTTATATATATTTATAATATACATTATAAGTTAGACTAAGAGATGCAGAGGTGCAAAGTATTCAGTATATTTTGGGCACAAACATAGTACCTAATATATTATACAATAATAATAATATATTTAGTAGGCATATTGCTAAAACGATATATTCGAGGTTAGGCGAAGTGTTTTTTTCATCGCTGGTACCTACATATTATTATATGATTATATTTTTGTACATATTTAATACAAATATCAATATGATGGTTCCTCATCGCCTCCGGATTTTTTTTTTTAATTCGATAAATATAGAGCTGGATTGCACACACATTTACATACAATTTTACAACTACTAATAATAAATGTACATAATATACGACACAATCGATATAATAATTTATATAAAGAACAAACAGTCTTAATATTATTAATAAATGTTTTAAAATTAAAACGTAAATTTTAGAGTTAGTAAAAAACACCTACAATAATTCATTTCATTTAAACAATGTCAAAAGAACAATATTAATAATCAACTAAGTATATAATTCCAAAGCACTATTTTTTTTTTTTTACTTACATTATCACTTAATTATAGATTTTTGAAATACATCATGAATAATGTACAATTAATTTAAACTTAACACGTAAAAGAAGTACAGCTTTAATATAGATAATCGAAATAATATTCCAACTTCACAGTTGAGCAAATTTAACTAAACGTAATATTTGAATAAATGTTTATATATACTATATATCTATAACCATACAAAATTATATTATTAACAACAACTTCACATCTAGCCCATGCCTGATGACAGTTTTTGTTGTTGTTTTTTCAATCTTATTATAATTATTTTTATAATTAATATTATTATTTACAGTTTAATCGTAATAATAACATCATTTCCTACCTAAACAGCTACACTATTACAATATGATTCATGAAGCACGAGAATAAATTTTATACGAACAAATTTAAGTGTGCTATTGTAAAAGTGAAGGTGGCCAGGGGAGGGGGTGATAACTCGCTTCCGAATGGCGCTCCACTCTAGGTGGATGAATACGCTCGTAGCGAGGACTTAAGTACGATTGTCATTTTCAACTCTATAATTTAAAAATTTATCATGAGAACAAAAATACATAATAATATAAACTTAATACTGTCAACAAGATAAATAAAACGTTTCCGCGCATTCAACATATATTCAACAAATAAGGACGGTTACATAAATATTGCTTAAGTTTTTTAAGGCACTCGTTGTTTTGATCAGTACGAATAAATCTTATCTTAATAATAATTGGCGTTATCTAAACGCAAATACACACACACACACACACACACACACACACACACACGCACACACACAATTTGTCACAGTGATTTAAATGAAAAAAATTATTTATAAACATACACGTATAGACGCAGGGTAATTATTTTAACGTAAATCATTCAATATGGATCTAAAAATGTCAATTTCAATGTATTTGTATTTAATCTATGGGCATGTAAATTATAGTAACATAAGTTCGGTAAAAATTATAGACGGATGATGGAGTCGAGTATTTTATATGTTACCATTTGCCAGTTATAAAAGCTTATATGGACACTGAAAATGTAGGAATACGGTTGAACGTTTAAGAGACTTGTGTGAAGTACCTGCAGCAGTAATGTTGTGCCTACTTTTCTAGAGATGTTGACAAATTCACACTAAAATAATTACCTTGCATGAGTATAATATATGTAAAGTGAAAAGATAATTCATAAATACAAACAGTGCTCGAATTGAGGGAGGGGCTGTTCTTTTTAAAAAATATTTATGGATACCCTTATAATTTTAATTTATAATCAATAAAACATTTAGGTACGCACATTTTTCTTTACACTTTGCATCCGCCTTCTAATTTTTTTTCCAACTCAAGCACTGAATACAAATGTTCAATATATGCAGTATACTGCCTTATATTATGTATATTTGAACTAAAAAAAATAACATATACCCTGTAAAATCTAACACTTTCAATTTTGGCAGTAAATGAAAATAAAAATGTACTGAAACTTTCGTTATTATAAACCCCGAGGTGATAAAATAATTCGTTTAAATGCTTATTTCGCATGGGGATGGAGCGGCGGTGCTTTCAACCACGACGACGTTTCGAAATTAAAATTTCAATCTACAACTAGTTTTGTTTTTATTAAATAATCCGATTTACCGGTGCTTACGCGCATTGGTTTTTGATAACAATAATATTTATTACAATCTATATAAACCTAAATCGGAACAATCGATAATCGGTTACGTGACATACGCGCTAAAACACCGCCGTGCCGGAGCGATATGCTGTATATTATATTAATATAATAATATAGTGTAACGTCATATATCAATTTTCACACGTCATACGACACACATACATAGGTCCATAATTTTTAGACTAGGTTAATATGACAAACATATCTTGTCCACACATACACACACACACACACACACACACACACACACACACACACACACACATACATAAATAAATATATATTCATGTATCATTTTTAAACTTCTTAATGAGGGTGACATTAAAAAAAAAAAAAAACTTATAAAAACAGTTAATGTGCGAGACGTTTTTAAAGCCAAGTCAAAATCGATCCTGGTTTATTGTTCGGGTCGATCAACAATTGTACTTCGTCCAGTATGTCGTTACCAAATTCGTCCCCTAACTAGAAAACAGAAAGAAAAATATCATAATAAATAACCATACAATGGCACTGCATGTGAGTTTGGCCAGAACTGATCAGGCGTGTTCTCTATATCATTATTTCAATTCTATATAATTCTAAAAATAAGTTGATTGTATTTACTTGAAGCGACGGGACTAAGTCGTCGGTGACATCCAACGTGGACATTTCCTGTGGATCGACTACCGACATGTCGGACGAAGGACCCGGATTATCGCTCTCTGTACACCACAGGTGCGGGAACAAAGGAAAACGAAACAAAATTAATAAAAAAAAAATACCGTTAGGTCAGGTTACGAAATTGTTGTAATAATAACAGCAACAACAATGACTTATCGAAAACCTATACATGTATTACACGAAAAAAAGTCTTTAGTCCTTACCTGAAGTACAGTCCATGTTGTCGTCCATGTTTGACGACAAAAAGTCTTCGGGAGTGTGCGGCAGCGAGTAGTTGTTTCCCAGGCCCAAGCCACTGTCGGCCGATTCTTGCCGCGAATGATCTACGCTACTGCTGCTGCACGATAGGAACGGGTCGAGGTCGTTGTTCGTCTGACCCGATCGCAACATCAGATCTTGCTGCGCACACAAAAACATATACGTACATATTTCAATACATTATAATAACATGACAGCGCGATAATATTTTAAACGCCGATTGAATCAATCGTTTCCCGACGCAATTACGCCGTTACTGCACGTCGTCTCACATCGGAAAAGGCGCCTCCAATATAGCCTATAGAGACCACTATAAGCAACACTAAAATTAGTACCCAAGAAACAGAAGTCTGTATCACCACAAGACTCATCTACTCTTTAAATGGCACAGAAAAATCTATTCGAAAATATGACCTTTATGCCTAACCTAAAAATTATAATTTCGATAAATGTACAGTGATATTGGACGAAAGGGTGAGCACTGAGAATATGTGTTTTCTTTAATCAATGTACCTGCAATATGTTAGCACTCCCCCTTCACCAACTAATGATTTAGGTCTGATTGGGGCAAGTCTCTGGGTCACGTGTGCTATCAGATATTATATTATAGACTATCACACTATACAGGTATTACGGCGTATGCTAGTTGCCTCCCAAAAAATACGAACTGCCTCCCATCCTTATCGAAAATAAAAAGGTTAATATACACTAGTTGCCTCCGATGATCAGATAGTAATAATAAAGTAACAATTACAAAAATAATAATATAATCAGTCAATAAAAAACAGGCGGTAGTACCTATAATTAGTCAATAAAAAAATATATATGGTTAGTAAAAAAGTATTTGTTATAACGCAATGCTTAGATTTAAATTTTTTAAATGTTTAGACCACTTATACATTTTTTACCAGCCTATTGGGAGGCAACTAGTACGGGCGAATGTAAGTGTTAGCAGGTAAAAAAATACACGTGTTAGTTCCTACACAAATATAAAACTAAGATGTGTATAAGTATTATGGATTAGGTGCTTATATTTATTATTAAGCTATGTAAGACTTCTAGTATTAGACCCTTTACGTTTACGTTAAAATTTAGGGTACGTCAGGGAGGCAACTCGTAAATAGTCGGGAGGCAATACCTGTAAAAATTATTGACCTTTTTGACTTAGGAAGGCGACTAGTATGCGCCCATGTATTATAATAGCTGTTTCTTACCTGACGAATGATTTCCTGTTGGCGACTCTTCAGACGTTCGCGCTCTAACTGAAGTGAATGTAACCTGAGCTTTTGCTGGGTGACTTGGAGCGACTGCGACAGACCGGAAGCGCCGTTTAACAGCCACGACGCAGAACCGGAAGGCAGCACGGCGCCCGACGTTGGCGCTCTTTGTAAATGAACGGCTGTAAACACGAACATAATAATAAATATGCACATATGGTATAAGTACCTGTATGAATTGTTGTAGCGAGTGTGCACGGGCAGTGGTCGTTTCGGTAGGTTTATTAATTTTTACCAAGCGTGGCCGATATGGACCATGTGATTTTATTTTTTTAATTTATGACTGTATTATATACAATACAATATAACTAGATCAACATATTTTTAAAGTTAAAGTTCAGTATTAATTATTATTTTAGATTCTGAGCGTAGCGAATAAATGTACATAATATTTACAATGAATTCTTGAATTTTTGATTTTATTTTTTGTTGTAACTTAAAAACTAATAACCGTAAGCACTTGAAATCTTCTCAACAAATATTTATATTAGAATTTTATATATATGGTAATATTTTAAAAATATGTTTTTGCTTTGTTTATAGCCACAGGACATTTTTCTAATTTTGTAAATAATTTTTCAGTAAGAAATTCATAAATGTTTCTTCTTTTTCATAGCTACAACGTTAGAAATCTGAATAGAAGATTCCCAATAAGTTTTCTAACTTTATTAAAAAAAATAAGTTCACCGGACAGTTACGCTATTTAAAGTCACGAGATATATTCAATTTGTATTACGTTTTTTTTATTATTAAATTTGTTTATTTATGTATGCTATATGATAACACAATTTTTCCGCTCAGAATCGTTTTCGTAATTACTAGGTATACCTACATCACATTATATACATCAATTTATCTATAAAAATATATTATATTCATATTTAATATTTATTCACCTTATACTTAAACAGTATTTTTGGAGAAACAAACACTCGCCTAAACGATCTATACCCGTGTACTCTTTCAAACTATAGGTAATAAAATAATTAAGTAACACTTACGTATTCTCGGATCGAACCACGACGTGGTCCTGGCAATGTGGTTTATGAAGTAAGTCTCGCCGTCACCGGTGACGGCTTGTTCCCATCCGTCGGGCAGCGGTCCTAGTGTCACGTTTTTGTTCGCTCCTATAATATATACAAGAACCAAAACGTAAGGGGTTAAAATTCGACTAAAATTGAGCTGGGTCGTTTTTGTTTGAGCTCCCAGGTCACCTTAGCGACGACCGTACGGCGCACATAATATGTAGACGCATAAATATAGGTCATAAATGTGACTCATGGCACTACACGTTATAAGTACCTACTTATAACACGATATACTATGAGTAAATAATATAATATTTCAATATAATTATTGCGATATGACAAAAAAAACATTGTAAATGAAAATTTTAACTCACCTTGGAGGGTTGAATGAATGTGCGGAGGCGAGTTCGTAGGAGTGCTGGTAGCGTTTGTGCTCGATCCACTGTCGTTGCCGGGACTTAGCAGTTGTTCGGCGCTGCGCTGGTGTTGGTTCGCCGCCTGAGCAGCCAAGCTCTTTCTTGGATCTTCCCATTGAGTCGTTCTGGTGAGGTGACTATAGCAAAAACAAAAAAATTCAAGTTTAGACATTTTCGTTACGAAACGAGAACAGTATATTAATATTAAAATATTATGTCGTATGGGTTGATTCACGGTTGATTTATGGTTATATAATGGCTGTATAGTGCTGGAAAGGGATTTGACTTATAGGTACTACAAGTGTCTGTGCCAATACATAAAGCCGCAGTCACACGATGATACTTGCTGTCGTGAAAGAAACTATCATGCATGCATGATAGTGAGTGAATGATTAGATAGTGTGATAGTAACTATAGTGGCGTTTTTTTTTTACTACGCATGGTAGTTCTTTCACGACACCAACCACCGAGTTTTTCTATCAACGTGAAATCTGCAAGACTTAAAGGACTGTTTCGAAAAATAAACTTTTGATTATTTGAACACGTCACATATTACATAAATATAGGAGATAATTATTTCCGAGGGGTGCAGATAATGAATTTATAAGTGCCTGCTATAATACTCGCATAAAATAAATATCAAACAAGCTTGTTTAATGCTGACGGCGGATTAGTCACAACTCACTATAATAATAATATATCACAGCCCAAATACAATTATCGGACTCTTGAATAATAAATTAAGTATATATTAATTCTTTGTATAACTATACTCGTATATGTATGATGTATTCAATATCGATCGACGAATTTCTTTGAAATAACGAGATGCACATCAATACTTAATTTGTGTGTACACATAAGTATATAAATCAAATGCATACCGATGCCTAAATTATTATTATTTATTATAATATAATACAATTAATTAGATATAGGTACACGCAGTGGCCATTGACTTTGCAAGGCTGCAAAAACAAATAACTGCAAGATAAAAACGTTATTCAGATTTGAATGGATACTTGACCTATAGAAGGTACTTAAAAATACCTAACTAATAGTGTGTGAGTATAACACGAGCGTTCGAAATTAGTCACCATTTTAATGTTTAAGTTTAAAGACACGAGAACTGGCGCGGGCGGAAGACGAGATTTCAGTAGTCGGCTCGACCGTCGGTTTCCCGAAAATGTGTTTGAAAAACGATTATTTGATATGATTGTGAAGTTTTCCGGCCAAAAAAAGTCATCATTGTTGTGATACGCATACAAATCTACGATCGTCCACAGTGCAATATCAACACAATATCGCGGCGGCATTTTAACACCCGTCGTGCATTCACCGCGATGTATACTTTCTGATAAAAAAAAAAAAATGTATAATACGCGCCAAGCAAGTTTATATTTTGATACAATCGCGCGCCGACGGAAAAACGATACACTCATACATCATGTATAATAATAATAATAATAATAATAATAATAATACACGTACATACATCATAATATTATCATAATATTATATTATATAATACACAGGCGCCGGTTGTACATCATAATAAAGTAGCAGTATACGTAGTACACCAGCTATTTACACTGCTGCGGTGTACTTGCTGCACGGCAAAAACAGCGTATTATTTTTAAGAACACATAGGTATGCAATACGCATACATAGACATTCCGAATTATTGCCGTCTTCTGAACTCTGAGACGATAATAATTACTCGCAGGTATCTGTGCAGTGCATACACAGACATAATACTGTTATGTATTACGTATTATAGTTTTGTATGATACATATATACATCAACCACTACATATATATACGAAATATCGTACAGGCGCACTGACCGGGCATTGGCAAGCGGCGTATACATTACAATAATACCGCGACTAACCTGCAGCAGCTAAATAATAATATAATAATATAATATTGTTATGAATTACGAGTTTCCGATAGTATTTATTATTGCCGACGCGTCTGATATTGCAGCTCAAAAGCGACGCCCACACGACCCGACGAAACGGACGAGCGCGAGTTTCATACAATCTTATATTACTTACATATAAAATGATGGTATAGGTATACAAGCGTCGTCGTCGTCGTCGTCGTCGACGACTACAATATTGCGTGAATAAATCCAAAGTACAGACGAGCCTATATTTATTTTATCCGCTTTATTATTATCCACGCATATTTTCATGATGATATGCAGGTGCACAAGTCGGGGCCGGTGAATAAATTTGGCCACAGACCGACACAGCGGTAAGCTTTTCGGACCAGCTCTGTTGTGCTGAGCCGCCGTCAACACTGCGTGATTTAATAATCACCTATAATGTGTATAATTTTACACATGCAACATAATGAAGCAGGTGAAGACGATCGATTGCCTGGGTCGGACATGGACTATACATACATTTTAATAACCGTCTATACTTGTATCTGCACTTATGGCCCATATAAGTAACGCAGTCAATATATAATGTTAGACATCAGTGGCGTAAGTTGAACCAAATTTTCAGGGTTGCAAGAGTTTTCAAAATATCTCAGGCCCGCGGGAGATTTGCCACTTATCTGAGACCCCCCTTGTGACCCCTAGTTTACGCGCCACTGTATAATATAATACACCTCATAAAGTATAAATCGTAATAGGAGTATTATAAATATTTCGACAAGGGCATTCTCTCCGCCAAAGTGTGATGATTCACACGCAAATTATATTGTAACAACAGCAGGATTCCATATTAATACACTATTCCCGTCCCAATGTCTATGTTTTCGGACACTTTATTAGACTGTGATGTGTATCATAATAATTGTACCCTGTTGAACGTTGCTATCTCTTCGTATCGTACACCCTTAAAGCTGGTCTTAGAAGCGGTTTAGAAAGTCTTATATACCTTCAATGCATAACGATTCACTATACTTTCGAAATCACATAATATATGGGTGTATGCAAAGTATAATAAGCTCGAGGATTTTAATTTAAAATATTATTGACTCTATAATAAATTGCAGTTTGTATGGACATTTGTTGGACATACAAGTTGGACATTGTTGAACACAATATTTTAATGAAAATCGAATTTGTCGAGGGAGGAAATCGTGATTCCTATAACCCCATCAGTTAGGCCGAATCCCTTTGGCCGGCCTGAACGAGGCTGCTATCAACGACGGCGACGGCCGCATACAATGGCCAATGCTACAGCAGCTAGACGTACATATAATAATATATATAGACGACGAAAAATATATTTTAAGATGCTACCCAATACGTAAATCGACTCGGCAAAACAGTCGCTCAGACACACACACACACACACACACAAACACAAACACACACACACACACACACACACACACACAGGCGCGCGCCGCGGTTATCAATTATCATTGACGTGCTCACACAGTCAACATTTCGAGCTCGTAAATATTGTCTCGCTAACAATCGGACCCTATTGACGGCGGTTCGAGCCGAATCTTCTCTCTCACACGCTCGTCGATCTGCTTTTCCCGCGTCTCACCCCCGCTCACTCACATTATACAGCCTCTCTAACTCTTTCTCTCTCACTCTCAGTCGGTCTTCTTCCATTGCGTCGCACGTCGTGAGGCGGCGGCGTTTCTACCGCCGTCGACGACGTCGTCGCCACCGTCGCGTCTTACCGTTCCCACGGTCTTTGGGCGACGCGAATATAAATAACACTCGTGTGCTCTCCGTTTAATCAGTTGTTTTTTTATTTTTTTATTTTTTTTACGTATACGACAACACAAAACGACACACATACAATAATAATAAAATATATAATAATAACAACAATAATAGTACACAATGTGACGATAAATAAAAATGGCATCTTATTGTTCGGCGTGCGAGCGGTTTGATAAGCGGCCGACCTTCAATGTGGAACCTTATCTCATCTTAAAGCCACCGCCTTTTCATTATACACACAAAAATCATAAAAAGCTTTATCGTATAGTAATTATTATATTAATAAAAAATTACATGTACATTTAATATTATAATCCGTTATTCGAGTAGGCATTTCCTTCGGAGATAAAAAAAAAAACGCCTTGCGTTTAGTACCCGTCGCCACCGCTGTCGTCGTCTACGACGTTGTTCGCAATTTATAAAACTTGTACACTCGACGAAAAATATTATAATATTGTACTGTAATAATTAATAGTAATATTTTAATAAAATAATCGCCCATAATAACATTATTATCATCATAGGCGACGAAAAAATAAAACCGTGACTCATGTTTTATTTTAAGCGCCGTGATTTTTTAACGTTTGCGAGCGTGTACTTAGATTATTTCATTCGAACCGTACCACTAATATCATACTATAACAACAGTGGCGGGTAGACCCGTTAAAAATTTGAACATTTCAATTCGTGACTTAAAAATGTTAAAGTTCAAACGCGATGTCTTCACGCTGACTCGGGGAAGCGGTTGGTGGGGTTTTCAATGAGATACTTACCTATTTTTAAAATGTACCATTATATGTACCTCTATTATGCCCGTGTACTGGTTTATCAGGTACATGATACAGCATGTAATATTCTATCTACGTTTCTCGGCTGTATTGGTGGACTTATTGATGTTCACAGGTGGCACAGGGGGTATTATTCCCCCCTAAATTAATACCTAATAATAAGTAAATTTAGTTCTCTCTTCAATTTTCGGTAAACTGTCAATAGTTGCAATAGGCCTCAACCTTAAAAAGTGCTTTCAAAAGACAAAATTTAAATAATGTTTAAAAATTGTACTAGATGCACCCGACAAAAATCAAATTATAAGTCCGCCTATGCGTGGCACACCGTTACACAGGTAACCATAACACACTACACAGGTGTAACTGTCTCGAATGCATTGTTTAAGAAAAGCTTCGTTGCTTACACCCGGCTTCCTTGTATATAATATATTATATTATAGGGTATAACAGTGTATAGCACAAGTTGCAACAAAATCCGACTGTACCGGACCGGCGTGTGGGGTCGGTAGTATAATATTATGTTATGGTAGTGCCGTGGTGGGCCATTATTATATTATAGCTGGAAACCGGTTCGTTGGCGCGCACTCGATCGTAGACGGCCGTTCGACGATGGTGACTGTTAATAATCCTTCCTGTACATCTAAAATAATACAATATTCCCGATGGAGATCGTCCCGTAATCCTGATTAAACATTAGGTATATTATGTCGATTAATCCCATTAATGCCAGTACGTTTTGGAAACGACAACACCTATAATTGGAGCGTCCAACACCCATCCTTTCCCCCCAGTCACCAAAACTAACACGCGTTATAATAATATTTTATGAGTGTTTGGCAGGCAAGATTCGTGTCGGGTTAGATTAGAATATCATTATCGTTTTATTATTTTTTTATGTAAGTTTTACCTGTCTTACGGATTTTTTATTTAAAAACCACACCGGTGTAGAAGTTTACGCGGTAACCTCGCACCGCGAATAGATCGGTTATTGCACCCACCCCCCTTCTCATTCCCACCGGCCCTCGGGATAGGATTCATTGTTGGCGGAACTATATAATAACAACACTATACTCTGGTTCCCTGCCATACAATTTATACGGCTGGTACGACCACCCCCGTGGTACAATCGATGAGCCTAACGACTGACAGAGTAAATAATACACTTACATGTCCGATGAGCACGTATTTCAATACTTTCGTTGCATGACAGTATTAAGCGATGTCCGATTGTACATACCTATACCATAATAATGTCGTTATCGTGTATGCACAGCCCAGGTTTGAAAAATTTAGATTGTACACCTACGCAACAGGTACTCCCATCGGGGGGTTGTCGTTGGATGGGCATGTCTTCGCTCCCCCAATCGGAAAATAATTACTAGACAATTTTTTCCATTGATATCCCTCAATGGTTCCTGTACATTATCAGTAAACATGCATTATACACGCTCGCATAATTAAAATATAAACATAATAATATTATTTCGAATCGATTTAATGTGAAGTTAAAATAATGCATGTACTTGAAACCTTCGAGTTGTCCGCGAAATGAATCATCACGGATAATGGCACAATATAAAATTATTTCCTAGTATTATATTAATGTGTTATACAGCGGCACAGCGCATACTCTTATAATAGTAGCTACTTATATACATACCTATATTATAATATACATTATTTATCAGTATTAACATGAATATTAAAATATTATATATTTAAAAATTATATTATTATAATAATATATTATTATACACGCGAACACAAGGTACACTTGTCAGTAAGTTGTACACACACACACACCTCCCATTAGGTTTACCCCTTCTCACCGCGGTCGTCCCGTGAGTGGTGAACCGTTGTCGTTCTAAACACGTATTATACACGCAAGTACACGATATGAAATAACCCAATAAAGATTATAATAATAATTAACAGGTTTCACTCGTTGAATCTATTTTTATTTTTCTTCTCATACCGTTTTTTACACATTATTATATAACTTATAATGTACTAAGGTACTCGCGTATCAGTGTGTAACTGCTGCTATTCTACACCGTACATAAAGGTATAAAAACAATAGGTAAATCAGTACTTTTATTTTTACGTGTTTCTACGCAGCGAATGTAATAAACACACGACGGCGAGAGATGGCGACCTATACACAATAAGAGCCTGCGCTGGAGATCCAGTCTAAACAAGAGAGAAATAAGATGAAAAAACTGTCGTTTGCGCAGACCCGTGACCGAACGACGTTGAAGCTGAGTGCGCATTTCACTTGACACGGATATATTATAATATGGATATTGGATATATGATAATGTTTGCGCCAGACTATGCGATAACCGGCTCCGTCCCGCGATTTTCCCACAAGATTTCGATCCAACGGGCGCATAATATCACCTTAGCCGAAGTGGTGTGACTGTAAAGCGCTGTGTGTACTTGTGCGTATTTATGACGAGTGACGGTACTGCGGCGTATGTATAGCGAGAGAGAGAGAGAGAGAGAGAGAGAGAGAGAGAGAGAGAGACGCATATTATACACAGAGGAAGATAGAAAGAGAGGTAATAGAAAAATACGGTATATATATATAACATTATATTATACAAAATAAAAAACTACAACAACAACAACAATCCGATAATATGATAAATTGTTTTAATGCAAACCGAACATAAATTACAGGTAATCTAATAGCTTCAATAATAATAAAAAAGAATTACACACACATATATTTGAACAGTGTAAGTATACATTACGAGGTTTACACGAGCTTATTATTATAACGACGACACGGTTGCCAAGAAGTTTTAGTGTTATTATATTATATTATTATGATTATTATTTCAAATACGCGTGTACATATGACACGTTCATTCGCGTCGCCCCGTGTCGTATTGTGTGACCCGCGGAAAAATTATACGTCGCAGACAGTACAGTGATAATAATTACGTGCGTTACATTTGAATCAATTATACAATCTGAGCGCAGGGAAAACTTCTCGACTCGACGACAACAGCAGCAATTACATCGAACACGAATGTGACTGCTGATCCGAACGATTTATTTAATGATCTGGGTTTGTTTTTCCCCTCATTGCACTGTTGCACCATTAATAGGGCAAGCAACAGCTCAGCGCGCGTGACGTCACACGTACACAGCCCGCACGTTCACCACCGAAACGGTTAAAAAACCAAATGCATTATTATTAGTATCCGATTTTACAATGTAAATTGCTGTACACGACGAAGAATACCTAACATTTACTAACAAATACACGGCCGTCATATTGTGACTTCGTCGAATGTACGTTATTATAAGCCCTCGTAGCTGTTCAGGCGCCTGCCAGGGACTTTAATGTTGGAACAGAACATGTTCTAGAGCCTTTATAATCATTTTACCATACAATTTGATAAAATAACTATTCAAGCCAGTAGCAGTGGCAACACTAAAGTTTGAGATTTAACCATAAAATGGAATTTGGTACTTATATAATATAACCCTCTACATTATAAATTTTCAGCACATTATGATTCAAACTTCAAAGCATTATCAAATTGCGTAACTGAGAATCGAGAAACGGTGAAAAAATAGGTATAACGGACAACTACAAATGGTTTTAAGAAAGACAATTTTTTAGTAAATTAATCTTAACTCAAAATCATCGTTTGTGGGTTTAAACTTAAAATAAGACACTTTGGCATACTGCCATAATAACCCCACCCTAATAATTTCGAGTATCCATGTACAACAACAATTTAAAAAACAATTCTTATCCAAAATAATTTTAATAATATTTTGGTTTGACTATACAGTCCCATGCAGAATTTTAACCCAATAACAATACAGTATCGTATTATATATATCTTCATTATATTCTATGGGTAATAATAATATATTATGAGACAGTAGGTACATAACATAATACATACGCACAAATATATCATATATACACTGATACACCATTGCTTGAAATATTTACTGCCGGTTTTTTTCCATACAATACGTGGGTTATCTCGGTGTTTTTAATCAATGACTTAACAAAACAATAGAAGAAAAAAAACAGTAAAATATTGTACATTATTGTACCATAAATTAATCACGTATTTTTAATACGTATATTGACATTGGAGTTTCTAAATTGTTTTCAAGATTTAATCTCATTATATTTAATATACAAATACAAGTACAAGTGTACAACCCAGTTGCACATTAAATAATAATATTTTCTTCCGAACGGATATTCTATTTAAGGAATACATATTTGAATAGCCATTCGTTAGCTTTTGAACGGCGCACCGCGCCTTAAAAAAAATATGTATTTCAACGGAAAACAATCGCGGAAAACATATTTATGATTGACGGTGCGCACGCAGCAAGCTATAAAATGCATAATGTACGTGCGTGAAAACTATAGAAACTGTAGAAACCGTATTATAAAAATACACTGTCCGAACAAATTTTATGAATTTGTAATTTAATATAATTATATAAACACAATATTATATTATTATGACATAATACACAATTTACCGAGATAAAATACAATATCCCACACAGCGTAATGCGCATTAATCCCCAGACTTGCATATAATATAACATACGCAGAGACGCAGAGTCGCTCCTCTATATACGGTTTTGGATAAGTAGGTAGTATCATAGATTAATTAATTTTTACACTGCAGCAATAATATAATATGTGTTGTTGTAAGATAGATACCTATGCGTGTGCGTTCACCAAGACAAATTTAACTGAAATTGTTCACGAACATTATTATAATATTTTATCAAAGTAACGCGAAACTGCATATGGCACGGTAAACCCATTTCGAAACGAACATAATATTTTATTATTACGTGGACAATCAATATTATAATATAGTGTGCCTTCGAAATATTGTTGTACAGGTACAGTTAACGTTGGTATACACAATATATGGTGGAGACGTCATTTGGTAAGTATTTTCATTTATTTTCGTGTATGTATATTACTATATTAGTAAACTGTAATTATTATCTGTTTAGAAAGTAAAATTGTAAAAACTCTGATCTAGGATCGCACGGTATGAATTATTAACAAAATACGATTAAGGGTTAAGTGTCATTTTCAATAGCCAATATTGATAAGTACATTTATTTTATATTTTAATTACCATACCATTATTTAGATTCAAATGACATTTGATATCATCAATTATACATTATTGTATTGTATCTATGCTACTTGTATTGAGATAGTTTCGGGAATTGTAATTAGTAATTTATTAGAAATTAAGTGATTGGTCTTTTGTTCTTAAGTTTTATTGCATTCGATATTTCGACCATCATTCGACCATTTTACTCACAAACACTCTGTAAGTTAACCTACCAAATGGCCAATAAAAAATGATTCTATTTTGTGTTATTTTGAATCAGAACTTTGAATGCGTTTATAGATATAAGTGCTTACCTATAGGTATTATAAAACATAATATCATTATTAGACATTAATTAATTTGCGAAGAAAGGATGTATAAAGCTATTATCACAAACTAAATGGAATACGTATTAGTCAACTATAATAATTCTTAAACGTGCATAGTATGAGCCGGGTGACTCCTCATGATTTGTCCACGTGAATATAATTATTTTTTAGGTTCAATTTATTTGAAAATTAATACTATTATATTGTATGACCTGCGTGGCATATATTCCACTTATATTCACTCATGTGTTCATTGTTGAATTTTTTTATTCATCGTCGTATCAACAAATTGAGAAGTCCGAAGTGTAGCACCTACCTCTACTGATTTTAAAAATTCAAATCATTTATTATTAATTATTTTATTTATAACACATAACATAGCTAAGACGAGCGAATGAACGATGTTCACTCTGCACTTGTACAACATAATAACACATTGCTATCATAAATATATTAACATAAATATTTTAAAATTGTAAGTGTATGAAACAACACTATTGTAGGTAATAATAATATTCAACCAACACGTCATGTCATTCGGAAAAAATATACCTACCTACCTACACTTACATAGAATCCACAGGACATTATATAATATGTTATTATAATTTATAATTAATAAATAATAAAACACTTAATCAGATTAAACGCGATCAACAACACTACAAAATTGTCTTTGGCAGTTTAACAGATATTACGTAAAGTCGAAAAAAATTCAAATCCTATGCACTTTTATTGTTTAATTATTATTTCTCAGTGAGAACTCCCCTGCGGGTCCCCGGGGCCGGCGCAAATGATATTATACGGTATCAACCAAAACCGTCTTTAACCATACCATAACATAAACGCAGTAGGTACTTGCGAGTATATAATAAATTATATAGACATACATATTGTTCCTGTTTTTCTTATTTTTTGTATACACTTGTTTTGTAAACAGGACGGGATCGTTGTTATTATTATTGCCGAGGTCCGTTTGGGGACTGAAAGCGGAACCACCCTATGTCACAGACGTCTGTGCGTGATATTGTGCAGTGTGAGAGTGTTGTGCACTTGTGCCTTGTGCGCGCCTGCAACTGCGTCATTATTATATTATATAATACACTACGCACACTAATGCACTATTATGTGCATGGTACATTGTCGTAGTCGTCGTCCTCTCGTTACGACCTGAATCGGGTCCAGGCCGGAGCTAGGTCGCTCGATCACCGGTGGTGTAAATATAGGTACCCATCTAAATAGGTAGGTGGTATTATTGTTGTTATGTATATATGAGATAAATTGGGTTTTTATTTTTATTGTCCGTGAAAACGTGATATCGGGTCGGCGGTCGGTCTTTCTTCTTCACGTATTGCTCTCACTGTCCCTCTCTCACTCTCTTCCCCGGAATATCGCCGCCGTCGTCGCGGTGCCGCAGCGCATTGGCGTCCCGCGGCGAATTTTTACCTCATACCTATATTATGTGTACGCATAAACTACACGACACCACACACACACACACACACACACACACACACACACACACACCTCGCCGAATTTACACTCTTTAACATGATATAAAAAAAAAATTACACACAATCGTATAAATCCTCTCGGAAATAATCCTCCACCCGCGGTACCTAAACGAAAATCGAAAGGTTCTCATGCGTCGACACGACGTGCGCACGCATTATTATAATACACATTACACATTATAATATTATGTATATAATACTTGTACGTTATATCCATCTATATATAAATATATATATTACATGGTATATACGTCATTATTATTGCCGTGCGTATAAACACGAGGCGGCGGCGGCGACGGCGGCGATATACGCGTATCATAGCGGTACGTGCGTCTAATTATAGACCGCGTGCCCGGTATACGGTTGACGCCACCGCCGCCCCTTCCCGTTCAAGTTGTGCTTAAATATCCCATCCGGGCTGTAGAAAAATCCACATGATATATCGCGTAAAATAAGAAAAATAGAAAACATCATGGCTACCACCGAACGCAACGGATTTCGGTCGGATTTTTTATTTGTAAAACCCGCGGCGCGACCGATTTCTCTGGCCGGCACAACGGCCGCTGTATTATTATTATTATTATCATGCTTATGATTATATTATTATTAAGCGGTATCGTGCGGTTTTGCGGCAACGACAATGTAGGAACCCATCTAGTACATACCATTTGTAACCATAGTAATAATAATATAAAAATATATGATGGCGGTAGTAATAACATAATATATTATTATTATGTTTAAATAACGCGCCAACTATAATAAATATAATATTTTAACGACGACATTGACAATTTTTATATTATTATGATATTTTTACACAATCGAGTGCGATTTATTTCTTTCGCCGCGTTTTTACAGAATTGAACGGTAAATTAATTAAGCTGAGAGTACCGGTATAAATATGTTAAAATAAGTATGCAATAAGCCAATAACTAATAATTAATAACATATAACAGAAAAAAATACTGTAACACGACTAGTGACTACTACTTAATAGTACTTTCAAAGCGGAATTTTGATAAATTTATATTATACTTTATTTTTCAAGTCAAAAATCTCCGTTGTCTATCTCTTCGGGACGGGAAAAAATCCCAAGCCCATCGTTTGTCAGTAAACAAATTACCTGTTAAATTGTTAAACAGGTATTTTTTGATGGCTCAAGTAACACCCGTCAAATATTCATGTACAGAAATTCAATACGAGCTGGAGGGGACCACATCACTACACGAATCGCTCCGCGTACACGGTATTCCAGTGTACCTTCTGCGAAACAGAGGCTCATGTACCTCCTTATCTACCTACCTGCCTACCAACTATTATTACATTTACATAACGCCATCATTGTTAATATCGTTATTTAATAATTATTTTACGATTACCAATATTTTATACGTCCAAACAATACGATATGGCCAAAGGCGTTAACGTGTTTCGTGTACTCACAATAATGTATAATAATAATTATATGACAACAAGATTTTCGACAGCGACAACGATTAATTTAACGCCTAAATGATAATAAATTAATAACACATAACTACCGCATACGATTAGGCATACTAGTGGAATATATTTCAATGTATAGATTGGCAATAGTCATAATTCAGTAACAACAATTTATTATAATGAAAAAACGAATTATTTGTTGAACATTTGCGTTGGCGATTGGCAAACAGTTGTTTGAATAATTCGTGATGTGCTTATCGTACAAAATATATGAACTATACGGAAGACATCGACAGACAAGTAAATAATTACAATATCGCCGAATTGAATTCGGGCCTGGACCGTCAGGTTTTAATTTCCCACATGAAGAAGACGATAAACCAAAACGGTTGAAACACTTTTATCATAATATACACACATACACATACACACGCGGGTAGAATAGTTTATTGTACCGGACGCGTAAATTTAAAAAAAAAAAAATAATAATAATAATAATACTGTCTTCGTCGTTTTGACCCATTGTTCGACGTACCGGCGCGGGTTTTTCAAGTACAAATCTTCCCATCAGCCATTGATCCCACGTCCTATTGTACTCCGCCAATGTGCCGCCGCCGCTGCCCACCGAAATTTTCGCGCTCACATGTTGTGCGGCGTGTATACAACAATAAAATATAATAATAATAATACACTGTTATTCTGTATCTATCGAACCAAATCGGTTAGTGACACTACGGGTTCTGTCATTGGACGCCTTGACCGCCGTCCCCCCTTCCCCGATCATGATGGACGGGTCCGTGTCCGTCATATTATATTATTATATTTATATTTATATTATTATATTATTAAATATTATTATAACGTCGTCGCGGCGGCGGCCGGCGGGCAACCGAAAACCGCCAACGGTCGCCGCGGTCTCTTCCGCCGAGCCCGAAGACCTCTACCAAAAGCTCATTATGCTTGCCGTTCACGGAAGACGAAACGACGGTGATGTCCGTACGCCTCCAAGTAACCCATCACACACGTCGTCGGGTTTATTGCGCGCGCGTGCGTGTGTTTTTTAAATATTATAATTTATAAATATTAATAATAATAATAATAATTATTATTATTATTATTGTAGAGGGAAGTGAGCATACAAGATGAAACGCGCGAGCGTATTACATTATGTATAATAATGTGACCTTGCCAAGTTCAAATGGCCGTGCGAGGTTGTCGTTACGACGACGATACGTGTTGTACACGCGTATTATTGTATAGGTACCCATTATATTATTAATGTCGTGTTAAATAATATTATTATTATAAGGCGCAGGTATCGCGAAACTACAGTAGTTGAGCTACGTGGGATGTGATATTACCATCGACGGACTCCTACCGCGTTTTACCAATCTCTTCGAACGTACCGCGAAAAACGTCTAGGTACGTATGCGGAAAAGAAAACTGTTTTGCGCCGGACACGGTGTATATGCGGCCCAGGTGGTGAGGGTACAACAATTATTATATTACATAGTGTGTACTACCTATGCTATATAGTATATACAATGCTATTATATTTGTATATACAACGTGCTGCACACGTACACCATATAACATACTTTTATTATTATTATTATTTGTTGTATCATTGTATAACCGGTGCGGGATCAGTGGTTGTGTGCCGGCGGTGGAGGTGGATGGCGTCCCGTTGAAAGGGCACCTCCCCGGTGTCTACCTGTACGGCGGTGCGTTTTCCGAGAATTTGGGTTCCGCCGCCGCCGTCATCATCATCATCATCATCATCATCATCATCACATCGTAATCATCACGGGTTTGTTCACGGGTGGCAACGGCGGCGGATGGCCTTGATGGATCACCACCAGAGTCACCAACCTCCTCTCGGTCGGCCGCGTATATATATGTATATATGTAATATATTATATTATACGTGTGTGTGTGTGTGTGTGTGTGTGTGCGTATGAACCTGTTCAGGTGGATCTCCCACTCTGCCAACGAGCCCGCCGCAACGTTGCCGGCTGATGGCTAACGCGGCAACAAGTGGCTTAAATATAATGTGTACACACGGACCGTGCGACGTTGCCGTCCGTCCATAATGCGAGCTTCGCACAAAACAACACTACAATAATAAACGCTGCAGCGCCGCAATACTCTGTACCGACGGCGGGCCGGCCGGCCGTGCTCTGGTCATCGGCTACGACGACGTCATGTCAACAACCGACCGGCGGCGGCGGCGGATCTTTTTTCTCCTCTCCGTCTGCGGCCGATTTTTTTGTTCCCTCAGATCCCGCGGTGCTCTGGTTTTTTTCCCCGCCGTCCAAAGCCGTTTGTCGTCGCAACAGGTATGATATTATGAAAATAATACAAAATTATGTGCTCATCACTATTTTAAGTATTCGAGTATAATATTATGATACCGCCGACTAGTGCAGTCCGGCGCACTCGACTCGGCAAGCTTCGGTGGATGCACCACCGCCGCGACGCCCGAGTCGCGGAAAAAAAATGATTACAAATTTAATATTATGCTATAGGTAAGTACGCGTTATGATATAAAATTGATACACGAGATTTACAAGCTCCGTGCAACTTATATAAAATGCATTAAGTAGGTATAGGTGAGCGGTACCATAGTGTGTTATTATTTTAATAATTTTATTCAAATGTTATATTATACTATACTCCATACGGCTCGGGGGCAGAAAACAATTTTAAAATAATACAAAATATAATAAACTTTATGAAAGCCTATATTATATATAATAAAATGTATTATGTTTATATGTAGGTGTTTTAATATTATCTATAAATTAGAAATAAATAGGGGTGTCACTAAGTTCAATCACCCTGATCACCCTGTATATGATATAATTTGTTTATAAGTACTTTAGAAAGACACGTTTAAACAGTTTGGATTACGGCGCAAATTTTTATTCTGTGCTACAAAATGCATATATTTTTTTTAAGTTTTGTCTACTCTTGGTGTTTATTTACAAATTTTGGTTTATTTATAAATAACATTAGATATTTAGATATCAGTTTTCACGAGAATGCTATTTAAAATGTTTTAATTGTATTACCGCAGATAATCATTTTTTTTTCTTGGATGTGTAATTCGTTCAAATAATATAAAATAAAACACAAAAGTCAAATAGAAAATTGTGTCAATCAACAACTCATATTAATATAATCACGTGACATTATATACTAGAATATTATTATATTATAATACGATATCTACTTATTATTTTAATTTTCATGTAGTATGTATTAATTCCCCTCTCGTGAAGAGCCAAAGATGAATAACAAGAATAGTCCATCTATTTTAATATAGAATAAACACTGACCATTGAAAAATGTTCTCGGGGCAGCGGTAAAAAATTTAACATTGTCCAATTCATCGAGACTAGAAATCTCATATATCATATAAGTGAAAACCGATAGAAGGCTGATTTTATTAATGCCCAAATGTGAAACCAATTACAACAAACAAAAAATAACGATGCATAATAATAGGTACATTTAAATATGAACACTTTAATATAATAAGTATGTATATATAACTACAGAAATCAATTAAATAATTGACATGATATTATTAAATTTATAAATCAATATAATTTAATGAATTTTTAATTGTTCTATAGTCTTAAAAATGCATATAAAAACAACTATAAGAAACTGGCATGATGGTTTATTGTAATCAAAATATTCGGTTTGAATTCTAGAAGATTTTATACATCTGTCACATTATGTCATGCGACGCTGGACTTTATTTTATACAGCATAATTCACCGAGCATGCTCATACCCTTTTTCTTCACCAATGTAGTTTTTCAAAATCTGATTTTTGGACCTTTTAAATATAGTTTAAGACAGCCTTTAAAATTCTTAAAATTGTGTGTAATTTTAAGTACTTTGGGAGATAATCACGTCAGTGTTTCAAATAAGAAACTACCTTTCTACTGTAAATTATTAAGAGAATATTTTTTCTGAAAATGTAGACGTATCAAGAACGATAGAGTATTTTTTGAGTTATTCAACTTTGTGTATATAAAAGATAATAGGTCCATGATAACGGTTTTAAATAGACATGGAGGCATTTTTTTTTTTGGGAGATTTGGAAAATGTTATCAACAAAGATTTATAATTTGTAAAAATGGTTTAGTTTAATAAATACTATATTACATAAATAATATTACATATTATATTTTTATATATTTGTAAGACCATTTTTAAATATATTTAAATAGTATTAGTATCAACATTTCAATAACTGAAAAACCAATAGTTCAATTTTGAATTTGGTACCTTAAAATTTTCAACAAATGTATCTATTTAATAATTTTCAGTAAAACGTTTTGTTTATTCATAGAAAAATGAAAAAATCACCGTGAAGCGGAATAATATCGATTTTAATGAATAAAAATTAGTAATTTTGTTATATTTATGCAACAATTTTGTATTTTTAATACAATATATTATAAGAACGGGTTTATCATAATTATTTGAAGTATTCAAGTAGGTAAGTATTATACAATTTTAGCATATTCCATATCATGTTAAAAGAAAAATAATATATTTGAAATATGATGCATTTTTTATTTTATAATGTTGTATAAGCAAATTGTGTTTCACAATTTATTTCGATAGCATATAATGTATTACACATTTACACCTAATAAGTAATAATATTAAAACGAAAATAAAATATTAATTCAAGAAAAATGATTTAGATAAATAAAAATAAAAATATATGATTTATTTTTATAATACTATATGTGTCAAAATAAGGCAATTATACATCCTTAAATAATGTTATTCATGTGGTGCAACTTGCTGTCCATCATGACAAAGCAAAACAAATTTTCTCTAATTCAAAAATTTTTACATGTTATGTGTGATGTATTATACATAGGGTCAGGAATTTGACAATTACTCATTTAAATTATTATTATTATAAGTTTCAAACGCTCCAGATATACCAAATATTCATTATGTATAACGTATTTATAAATTGTATACGAAATAAATTTTTAAAAAATGTGACTATAAATTAAAATTAAAACATATAACATATTAAACATATAATTTGTCGAATAACTTTATAGCTTATATTTTAAACAAATTCTAAAATTAAACAACTCAGATTAGATTTAATTAATTTTTTTACATAAAACATTGCTTTGATTATTCGAACAAATGCAATATCAATATTCACCTAGTGACTCACTAGGGTCGTCAATAATATAGTCTCATAAAATAATAACATGATATGTTATTAGTTATTACAAAGGTCTCGTGATTCGAAGTCCAAATACATATTATTTCATTGTTAGATACCCTCCGTTGTTGGTGAATATACAACTGTTTTACGAGATTTTACAGTAGCCAGTAGTCAGTTAAAAATGTTCGACTGCAGAAATAGAAGAAATTGTCACATTTTATCAATGAAATCATATTTTGCATTAAGTAGTACAATAATTAGTTGTGTTTAAAAACACTTATAAAAAAAATGTATTTAAAAAATATTACGGAAATATAGGTACTATAAGTATTTTAAAGGTGTAATAAAAGTTTAAGTTTTAGATTAAATATGTGTTATTTTCTTATAAGTTTATATTATAGACTGACGAAGAAAATAAGTGGGCCATTCATTCATAAAAGTATATTTATGTTAGGTTAAAAACATATACATATAGCGGATAGGTGCACGACGTGCACGTGTATTATGTAAATCCAAACTAAAATAAGATTATTAATTTTTTATGCACACAATAAAAACGTAACCAATATAATATACTATATAATATTATGTACAACTAATAATATGATATATGGTTCATGACACAATGGTCGCGTATACCACACATGTACAACATATTATTCAATTACGACGGGTTCCGTCGTCCGTTTCCTTCATCCTTCTTCTCCTCCTCCTCCTCCTACTACTACTACTTATATTGCCACAAATGATTTAGTCGATTTTTTCTCATCCCGATTTTGCAGTATAGACCTAGTGACACATCCGGTCTGAGTCAAATTACTTCGTGGAAATTATCACACGAATAATACAATGAAATGGCACATTGGCACACGTCATAATAATAAAATAATATACATGATAGATATAAGTATAATCGTACGAGCACCATTAACCATAAGATACAATACATAACAATAAAATATAAGCATATAGCATACAACGTGTGGGTCAGAGATAACATGATATTATTGGTCGTGTTCGTTTGCACGTATAGCCTCTTGTAATGTACAGGCGGCAGTTTTTTCTCTTTCCTTTCTGACTAGTTCATTCCTGTCGGTTGTGTAACACCCATAACCTATGCGAGGTTTTTTTGCGACGTAGTTACACACAGAACGGCTATTTTTCGCGATAGACTCTGCAGGCAGCCTACAATTTCTCCAGCGCTATAGTTGGTAATATACATATACTATGATACTGTACTCTAGGTATTAAATCGCGATCGACTTTTTCAAGGATTTAAAAAATAAGAAAATAATGATTAATTTCAACCCTTTTCGGGTCAAGTACAATCCGTAATAGTGAAAGTACTATATTATATTAAGGAAATATATTATTATAGCTATAGAGCTATAATAAACATGTATTATATTATATCGCATATTAAATATATAGGTATACACGCGGTTTTTGAAATGATGTAAATTTAAACAATATTGTGTTATCAATCGAAACGATTATTGATATTATTATAATATAACGTAGGTATTATCAAAAACTACTGTAAAAATAAGTAGCACAATACAAATTTACACTCTGCAATAGTAACGCCAACAAAAACTCTTAAAAAGGATTTTATTTTATAAAAAATATAACCATGAGAATTATTACATGTATAAATTGTACAAACGAAGTTCAATAAAAAATAAATTAATGCTTTAGTGTAGTCAATATATGATTCAGAATAATTCTAATTATTCTCTCTCTCAAAAACAAAACCTAGAATAAGACTTACATATATTTACAATCCACACGCGCATTTATTGAAGGTTATACCTATAACCGTGTGCACTATAAAATTATGAAAACTTAAGATCGGTTTTTTTTTGCGATCAATTAACTCAATACAATAATAGTAATGATAATAGTAATAATATAAATATATAATTAAACATATTAAAAATATGAATAGTGTTATATAAGTATGTATATGCATTTGGTGGGGAATTTACTCTACAAATTTAAATGTATTAATTCATAATGTATTCAACGATAAAACAAAAACTACAATAACTTATGTATTTCGCTTAACCATACATTCCCTATTTCTCTCCGCTAAACGCGTGGCAGTTTTATCGTCAAAATATACGATAGAACACCTATAAAACAGCCTAAATTATATCCGTAGCCGTGCACGTGCGAAAATTATGGCTATTACGTAATTGAGACTTAAAATTAACACGACGATGAAATGTTTTCCTTTTTGACCTTCAATTATATTATAACAAATGTAATTAAAATAAGTATTAATGCAAGGCAAAACTAAGCAAAAGTAACAAGGTGTTAAAACATTTCGACTGCATATTATCAGAAAATCTTCGATTGTAATTGTTCCAGTCAATTTTAGAATACTACGACACAGTACCACGATGCATAACAAATAATAATAATATAATATTTTATATTATATGAAGCGTATAATGTAAGTTCTAAGTAGAACCAAACCAGTAAGTACAATCTCATTTAGATGCACAAAACGTAAAGTGCATACATAATATATGTAGTACATATTGTGTGCAATGAGTGCATCGTGATTTTGCCTCCATGTGTAGGTAGGTATTGAAAACTATACAATACAAACTGTTGTAAAGTTGGAGAAGCTAAAAAATGTATTGTTTAAAATATTAAAATATTATTATACTCTATGAACGAAGAAAACGTGAACACGTATACAATATACTTTTATACATATAAGTTTGTGTTTAATAAGCACAATTATTTAATTTAAATAATAATAATGATAATAATAATCAATATTGTTTCATATTTATCAAACTGCTGACGAGCTATTACAATTTTCTAAATAAGGTGACACAGCACACGACACACTCACAACAAGCGCTTGCAGTGAAATAAAAACGATTGTTTTTGTCAAAGAAGGGTGCGCAGCAATAAAAATGTAATGTAATATAGTGTTATTAATGAAATGGAATATTATAAAAAAAAAAACATAAATAAACCCAATCCGAAACGAGGGCTAATTGGTTCCCAGTGGTTTTCTCAAAATAAATCTAATTGACACGGGATGACCTATAATAATTACACACACACTCACACACAAAGTCGGACTTATCTCTCGCGTATATACAAAGTGACTCACACATGCACTCCAGTGTTTTCCGATCTTATAAATTGACATTAATAAATTAAGATTTATCACACACTGCCGTTACATAAAAAAAAATAATAATAATGATAAATAAATAAAAGGAAGGCTTCCATTGACCGCTACCACATTTGTGCTAGCGTGTATAATATATTATGTGAGCATGTGTATACGTGTATATACAGTGCGCGTGTGTGTAACCGTTTATTAGTAGAAAGACCAGATTTCGTGTGTAGCCCGGGCGCCCATTGACGAGTGTTTACAGGACCGGTTAGTGGTTCCCAAAAAAAAAAAAATCGATTTAAATAAAACGTAGACACCTAGATAGAGTATTTATAATATTATGTTTTATGATAACATTATACGAAATCCGTTAAATGGTCCGTGTTCACGCCACCGCAGCGTCGGTTTTTCTCGCAACGCGTTATAATATAATAATATAGCAAGTACCTAATAAGTAACAATAACAAACAGATCACGTGGAAAATCTGGATGCGGTCTTGACCTTGGTTGGGTTCACACTGATTTTCACCGTTTCCTTTCTCCTGGTAATTTTCCCATTTCCACCGGGGCAGGCGGAGTTATGCAACCCGATCCGATGCACTTCGTTTTCTCTCTCATTTGCTCTCCTTTTCCCTTCCAAGTCGCTTTTTATGGTTTATCCTAATCACACCGTCGTCGATAGCCATTTTTATGCAGACAATTATTACACATACATTTACACAAATTTATAATGTATATGTAATACATACATAGCATATATTACCATATATATATATTCATGCATTTCAGGTTACGACGCCGCAGAGGTCCGAAGTAAAAATTCTACATTTTATTACATGGCTTATATTATTATACCTCGTATAACCAGTTGTTGCAGTTTTCGCGCTCCAAAATTAAGACACAATATTACATTAGTAAGTATTAGTAGGTCTACCAGGGTAGATAACCGTAGTAGGTACATTAAACACGGGTAGACTTGCACAAGTGTCCGGAATTCCGGAAAGATGTAGACCGTGATTCTCGCAGCTCTATAAGTTCCAGAGACCATTTTTGCATGCGCGACGTGTGCTTTTGAGTATTATATACATTGGGCACCGGTTCTTTTATTAAATGCACCATTATTGTTTATAAATATTAAGGCGAGATTGTGCGTAAAATAATACAACAAATATAATTTAAATTTAAATTATTATATACAAGCCAAATTGTTGTTTTACGTTTAATTTCACTAGCCTTAATGCCTAATAATGTAAGTATAGTATAGATGAAAGTTCAACCATCACATTAGTTTTCAAACAGAATTCGAATTCAAACTAATTATGATAATATTTTATCCCGTATGAAGTAGACATGTTTAAAATTATTCTAAAAGAAGATATTTAGTGAAAAAATACGGAACGCATTGTTGCACTTACTCATTATGATATGCAAATACATATTTAAATCGAATAGACGATTTTATGATTTTTTCAAATATTATCAATACATATAATATGATATATACGACGTACGTACATATTATATTCATTAAAATTAGTATTGGGCAATACGTAATCTTTGCCCTCTGGTCTCAAATTATATAAGAGTATGTGTATAGTATAATTATTAAAATCTAATTTTATCTTTAAATAGTATGTATCCACCGCCATCGTACTATAATATATATTATATACGGAGTGAAGAAGAGTCGTTATTATTTTTAGTTTTTTTTTTCGTGGGGTGCGGGAAAATTAAGTTATGTATAGGTAATTATTTTTCGTAAATCGTTATACTATAGTATTTTAAACGCTGAAGCAGTATCGTTTAAATAATTACAAAATTGGACCCTCCCTAACCCGTCGCACGCATACTGTATTATCTTATAATACGTTAAATCACAGTGATTTGGACGATGAGGAGGTATATTATAAGAACATTTTAATAGCAGCAGCGAACCCACCACACATAATTAAATATTTTATACTACACACCAAACGTCTTCGCTGAGACCCACTGTAGTCGGGTTTGGCCCTCGGAAGATCGACAATCCGCCGGACTCCAGAAAGTCGTTACATAAAATGTATATAATAATTATTGTTATCAAGTATGTAAGACATATTGGTACACGCCGAAGAAAATGAGTGTTCCGTTTTCGTGGGATCGAGAAAATATGGTAATCGCATATTACACGATAATGTGCTGCTCACACATAGACGGGATAGTATTCGTTTTCTTCTGTAAGTTACAACGATGTGCAGTACACATCACATCGTGCACATTATAAGCGCTGACGCTGGAATTGTTGCCAAAGTTTCCACACGCGCACTTACGCACGCAAGCACGCACCGCCGCGCGCTGTATATATTATACGTATAAATAATTTTAACGGACGCACTCGCGCATAATACGTACACGCGACTATTTTTAAAAACACCCAAACGCCAATGCATAATCATCACACACGTATTATAATATATATAGGCGATATAAATATATGTATATTTATCTCATAACACTGCGCCGCGCTCGGATATTATGGTTTTAATACGTACACATTGTTACGCCAGTCGAAATATCGTAATAATAATAATAATAATAATAATATTTAAATGGTAAGCCTATCGTAGTGCCGGCGAAGTTTGATAGCAAGCTGATTGCAGTTGTCGCCTCGGTCCGTGGGTAAACACATAGGATAACTCACCAACCATGCTCAACCCCGTTTTTTCATTTAATAATGAATTTTTGACTTAAGATCATATTTAAAGATATTTGAGATTTTTTGTACTATTTAAGATCATGTGACGTTACAAACGTTTTTTTCAAACGAGTACTTCCCCCCCCCTTTACTATAGATCATTCAGTGGATAGTATTTTTCATAATTCCAACAATAGTAATTTTTCATAAATTAAAATGATTATATTAATTGTTAAGGATAAAAGTCCTTTAAAATGATTTTACAAAAATATAAATAAGAAGTTATATCCGATACAGTATTTATATTATACTTGTTATTCGGACTATTTTTATAAATTTCAATTATATTAATGGATTCATATTAGCTACTAAAATGTTCAAATGACCATAGTCTTCATATCTTCCAAACACATTATCACATGGACCTATTATCCTTAGTACACCCAAGTTAAGTAACTCAAAAAATACTGGATCAAGTTTTGATTTTCATACAATATCTTCAGAAAAACGATCTACTAAATAATAATAATCCTAAAAAGGGGCATTTGAAAACAGAAATTTGTATCTTCATAACACCCCTTACGTAATACAAAAAATCTCAAGAATTTGAAAATATGATCTCTCAGACCCGCGTACTCGAACATTTAAAAATTCAAAAAATCAGATTTTGAACAACTGCATCATTCAAAAAGAAGAAGGTATTGTGAGTATAATATGCTATGCTTGGTGTATCAGAATCACCCAGTGTATATTATACGAATTTGCGAGTATAAAAATTGTTATTATTATTAAACGGTTTTTTCCTCGTCATCTCTGGTCGAGGCTCTCGCGAGACGGCCAAGGAGCGTTATTTGGTGGCATTTTATTCCAAAACTCGCTCGCGCACGCACACACCCGGTAGTATATTATATTATAAACGTCACGTCATACATACGTCATGTATATGTATCGTATAATATCGGCGGCATATTTATGTATACGTATATGATGTTCCCGTGTGTGTGAGTGTGTTTTTTAAGGCGAGGCGGATAAAAAGTCGGCATATATGCGGTTTGCCAAGCCGCCTCGGGGTGCGTGCGCGTGCGAGTGCGAGTGTCTTCTAGCCGTGGCCTCGATCACACCCCGCTCCGGCGGCCTGCACGGGTCTCCGCGCTTTCTTTTCTTCTACGATATAAGATATAATTATAATAATATAATAATATATAATATCGCGCATGGGCACACGAACACTTTTTTTCTTTACATACGTTATGGAGGTACATATATCAGATACTGCAAAATATATGATATAGAAGTAGGTATAATACCCACCCGCGTGTATTGTATACGAGCGAGCACGCGTCTAATACATTACAATACGCGCGGCGCGAACGCAGAGCATCATAAGCTTCTTCCTCGTCGTAATCGCGCGAGACGAGTACTCCGCAAATATAGAGAGGGGGGCGACATTTGGCGCCGCGGTTTCGAGCAGGAGACAAATTACATCGTTGTTCGAATCACCAGAACATCACGTGATTGGACATTTAAAAGTCAAGAAAGCTGCTGGTCGAAATTTAAAAAAAACAATGCGAACAAATGATCGTGATAATATATAGTTTAATAAGTAATATATAATATATAGTTTAATAAGTAATATATAATATATACCTATTATACGTACCTAGATTTTTCTCTTTGTTGTCCGCATATCTTTAAGTATAGCGATACTATGATTTAAAATTGTATATAATTAAATGTCAATATTTTGACAGCTCTACAACGTTTGTAATATTAAAAACTGTAGTCTCCATGATGTATAATATGTATATATATATATATAGGTACGAGGATTAATAATGGCTTTAAACGTTTGACCCGCAATTTTACAAGCCGCCGTATTATTAAACGCATATAATTTCGAGTTTATCGATTGCAAACAAATTGTTCAATTTTCTATACGAAAAAAACCACAACGGAATTGAGCTATTTATCTTATTACTTAATAACCGTAAAAGGATGATGATACAGAAATGGTTTATATACATTTATCTAAAATTGGCCAGTGATGAAATTCGTACGAGAATAATTAGCTCATAACTATAAGAAGTTTATGTACATATTATTATGTGTATATACCTTCTGTATGTGCACGTTATAAGATTTTTTTTAATTAGACATTAAATATCAAAGAAGCAGGATGTATATATATATTATATAATATATATAGAGGTGTGTATACATTATGTGTTATTATTATGTTTTTAGCTATTCGTTGGACTCGAGTGTGGGTGGTATGTATATATGTATATTGTGTGTATAATTGTGTACAGCAAAAAAATTTAAAAACACAAAATAACAGCAATTTAACTCTTAATGCATAATACACGAGATAATGCATATTATACGAATGACGATTACGTCTATATTATAACGTTTAGTTCGAATACGAGCGATTTTCAACGCCCACATTGAAACTATCAATATATAATGAATGATGACGAACGATATAAATGCCAAAAGTAAGATTTTGTACGTTTAAGTTTGATAACTCTGTAATCTTGTCCGTATACTAGGACGATGACGATAGTCGATGAACCCTAGGCGTACAATAATTTATAATATATTATAAATCTATAACACACAGACGAAAATAAACATTGGTCTTTAATCTGTGTATAACTCTTGTAGTCATATTTGCAGATGCCATGGATAGAGGCGATCTTGATTCTTGGGGATAGATAATAATATTTATTATTAGGACATTGGTACTTAAGTACTTATTTGTGAACGTGCTTTTGTTTCGCAAAGAAGTTAAACACGTCATATCAGCAAGGAGGTGGCCCAAACGAGCAAAAAAACGTGTCGATTTAAATTAAAAATTATCAACCTGAGCTATTCGTTACGTTGCTAAATATGTAATAAAATCAAAGTACACCATTAAGTATAATAAAATTGAGACTTTGGCGTAATTTACAAGTTAACAATAAATTTTAATTGAGCTTCTTTGTTTTCAAAGTTTCAATGTATATAATAAGTAGGTAGGTCGCGACTTTCAGACACATTCACACATGCGAAAAGTAACGGGAAAACTGACCATGACATTAGATAACGATGCTATATTGTGATGAAGCCGGTCTCATTGTTAACGATGTAACAAAATAATATTAATACATCAATTGCGCACATTTTAAGTTTATACTAAGTTTTAGATTCTAACGTGTGTTAAGAATATAGACGATAACCACATTTCAATAAACGTGTTCCGATTATATAAAGTAATATGCATTATAAAATTGATAACAAGTAACCATTAATAATACATAATAGATAGAGTATGTTTTTTTTAAACAAAAGTTTAAAGTTTATACCAACGAGTTAATTGATGCCGGGTAATTAAGCAGCTCGCATTTATCTGCATGTATATAGTACTATAATATACCTATTACCTATGTTATTAATATCAGTACCTATAGTATAAATTATAATCACGGTTATCTGTGATTGACAATTTTATTGTTCAAGTTCAAAAATAATTACTAATCAAATCAATTATTACCTGTTGGCTATTGGTATAAAACATTATTTGTTCGTTTACCTTGGCACCACACAGTATATAATACTATATATAGGTGTATAATATATTATAGTGATTGTAAAGCATATCACTTAATGCTTGATTATTTTTATTAATGCATCTTATAATAATTAAGTGTATATATTTAATATTTTATGCAATATAAGAATTAAGTTGGATCTTGAATATAAAATAAAAATAATCAGTCCGAAACGGTAGTAAAGAAACACAATTTGAACTTGTGACGGTGATAGCGAAAAATGTAATAGATTTAAGAAAACCAATGTCAATAACCGCGCTGAACATAAGCACACAAATATCTATATTTATCGATATTCGTAATTCATAGAACAAGTCGAAATACTATTTAAATTGATTTGAGTCGTATATTATAATAACGATTAAACTTTAAATACATAGATAAACATTATCAAGTTTTCTGTTTTATATTAACAACAATTATTATTTATTTTACAGCTGATATAGTTCAACGATAACGCTTTACAAAGTATTAGACTGTTGACACATACAGTCATATGTTGTGTTTTGCTAAGATATAAAAAATACTGCGAAGTAGAGAAAATTTGTGTACGATCGACGTTTTTTTTTAATTTTTTTAATATGTTATACAATTATACAACTACGTTTTTGAAATCGGAGTTGAAATATTTTTTTAGAGGATACGAAAACAGACGCGTTATACTGCAGATATACACCTACATTCCCAGGTTGCAACTATACTTTATAATATTATTGTCCGTCTGAATTCTTAAAATAATAAATGAAACCAAAACTCGGCACATACTCGACGGTCTTGGAGAAGAGGGGATTTCGGCAATTCGTCTCCATCAAAGTTCAAAACCGTTACGTTCGTTGAAATCTATTATACTGCCTTTTTCCAATTTTTTGGAGACGTATAAATAACAAATTGTGATGCGTGGTTCGCACCGTTTTGTCGGGGTGTAATCATAGTCGGGTCTGGATATACCTACACGGCTACACGAGCAATATACCTTGGCGGCTGTGTATAATACTATAATATGTCGGTATACTCCCTCCTGAACGTATATTTGTATATTATGTTTAAACATAAGCAATACATTAACGGACTGCGCAGTAACGAAATCGTTAAGAGTACCACTACTCTACGACTGGGTGGTATAAAAATATCGCGAAAACAAGTCTCTCACCCGCACGTACATACCCACCGTATATACCTATGTATTATATTAATTGTTATACTATATTATAAACCTGCAATAGCGGTGCATTAACTGTAATAATAATAATAATCAATGATACACAACGTCGGTCCAGTAGCGACGTCACACTCATATCATTAAATAGGCGAGATTTAGAGGAGAGGCTCGGCAGTACTTAGAACCCCTAATTCTGAAATCGGCACACTCACAGACTTTTCTCGCTTGACGTTAATTAGTTCTTATCTTTTTATATTATGTTAATAATAGTATTATTGTGTGCTGCAACAAAGTCATTATCTAATACATAATAATGTGTGATTATCGATAGGGGCTTGGGGGGGGGGGTCGATGGTTCTCGTCGTGTGTAGTCCGTAATCTGGAAAATGACTAAAAAATAGGAGCTCCAGCATCCCGGGTTTTAATCTGTAAAATACCCCTGCAAATCGTTATCTCGATGATAATGCTTCACACCTATATAAATAGTTCACAGACACAGTACACACAATATATCGTACGCGATGTTAACGCGCAAAAGAAAAGGGTTCGGCCGTGGGTCGCGCGACGACGCTTTAGTCTGGCGCGCCCGTTTAAATATAGACCGGCGGCGTCGCGCGTCTGGACACCGCGGTCGCCAAAATAACCGCGTCTCGGCGGCGGGGAAACGCTTTATACGGGGACGGGCTCGACCGGCCAAAGGGAAACCGTCGACGGCGGGCGATGGAGGAACCGCTCATGGGCGGGGGAGTGGGTGTAGCGATGATGGCGGCTTGAAGCTGAGAAGAGGGGTGGGGAGGGAGGGAAGATAAAAAGACTAGAAGCGGCACGCCGCACTCACTTCAAATAGTAAATCTGTCCCTCGGGCGTCCGGGCCTGTTCCCATCCTTGTGGCAGTGGACCCAACTCGTCGATGGCACTGGACACGTCGTAGCTGCGCTGCTTGGCGTGCTGTTGCTGCTGCTTGGCCGCTCCGACGGCGTACGTCTGCTGCAACGAGGCTGGCGAGCTGTGCGCGCGAGAGTGTAATGGAACCGGGCCCGAACACGACGGTCCCACATTAGTGCCGAACGCCGAGTCACCCGAATTTTCACGGCTGTGCGATATGGACGGCGACTTGGAGCCCGACGATGGAGGGGTGAAGAACGACTTGGGCAGCTGTCGCATGCGTAAAGGTAACTGGAGCGGCTTTTTGCCATCCGGCTTCAGAACCGTGTCGAACAGCGCCTGTAAGTCTGTTTCCGAGTTCTGGTCCACCCGGACTACCAGGTTGCTGTTGACGGCCGGCGTAGGGCTGCTCGGTCCCGTCGGTTCCATTTTGATGCTGACCTGTTGGTGCTGTTCCTGTTGCTGCTGCTGTAAGCCGGACATACTGACGTCTTCGGTGCGGCGCAGGTCGTGTTAAGTCGATCAGCTGCAGCCGCCTCTGGTGCACATCAAGGTGTATGGTGTTTCCGATGCACAGGTATACCGGCCACGGAGGAGTATGTTATTAGATCGAATTATGTAAAATTGGTGGCAGCAATAATTACGATAAAATATCAACAAGAATAACAATAATAATAACAACAACAACAACAACAACCAACAATAACAAAAACGCCTTCTTCCACAACGTCCGTTTTTCACCTGCAGTCGCCGAGGTTATAATTTAGTTCTATACCATTTATTTTACTATCGACTACTCGGTCACGTTTCTAACGAATATTAATTTTGTCTATTGTAAGTACGCTGATATCGGAGTGTACGTTTTTATTATTCTCGACAACGTCACAAACGCGCATTCACCGACGGGCTCGGACGGACCGAACACAAACGCGTTCACTCCAAAACTGTCTAGCGAGTAGCAACTGGCTGGCGCAACTAGTATCAGCGCGAGCTGCACGCACGCACCGCACAAGCGGGCCGCGCCGTCTAAGCGGTGGGGACTCCTCGACACGTCGGGCGCAGTGTAACCGCATACCGGCACGCGGCCCGCGCCGCTCATGCCATCCGGCCGCCGCCGTTTTGGACGCACTGCCCCGGTGTAAGGATCCGCACCGCGCGAGTGTAGTGTGAACGATAACGTTCTACGAGGTTTGATTCATCGGCCCTGCCGCTCGGCGTTCCACTGCACCGGTGCGGGGCGCGCGTGCGATTCACACCGTCCAGCCGCGTACGACGGCGGCGGTGACGACGCTAAAGAGAGGTCATTCATAAACGAACGGCGGCGGATTTCGTCCAATTACACGAGAGCCGCGTACTGCTGCTGCAGTTGTTAAACGTATACAATATAAATTACGTCATTGCACTTTATTTATTTGGTTTTTTTCCCCGCGCGTGTGCATGTCCGGTGTTTTACAGTCGATCTGTGCGCGTGCGGTTCCATTCGGAAGTCTTCAAAAGCAATTTTTTTTTTTTAATTTCTATTTCCCTACATCCACCCAGTGCAATACATCCGTTAGACATTATGCTCGACACGTATATTATTTTTTATCCTTGCAATATTCATTATTTTATATTATATATGCGTCTACACTACCTACCTATGATAGGCGTATAGACATAACTAGATCTTACATTTTAGAAGTGCGAAAATTATACGAATCTTACGACACATATCACTTTAATCATTTATTCAAAATACTTTTAATGATTCTAATAATAATATCTAGGTTAAAGCAATTATTATCCTGTCTTCAGTTGCAAATGAGTTGATAATATCTTCAGCTTTTGATTAATTTGTTAAATATTTTTCAGTACTTGACAGTGGTAAGTTTGAAAATCGTTCTGCTTTAATCATACCATAGTCTGTACTACTCTGTAATCATTTTTTTATTCGTCGAATCAAAAAAATTAATGCACTGCCATGAGTATATAACTAATCTAATTATAAGGAGGTGCTAACAAAATATCTGAAGGTGTTGAGCACCCTCTGGCCACCACCTAGTTAGTTTATGCCTGTATATGTGTTTAGACCTACCTGCGCATATCTTATCATCGGACAATGATCCCCGATTAAATTATTGTAAATCGATTGCGCCATACCATAATATTGAATAAATATCATACCTATTCCATATGAGATAATCTACACTTTATACAATTAATAGACTTAAATAATATTATATATAGTTCATCAAACCACGTGGGCTCGTTTCCCGTGACCGTCGATTGACACGCATCGTTGCAGTAATCGGAGATTTTGTAATACGATTATTCGAAAATTAACCTTCGTTTAAGAACTACAGTTCTGATCGATGATCAAAGCTAACAACGGATGGTGTAAGTAGACAAGTATAATTATGCCTATATATAGTAGGTATAATATATTATGGTTATATAGCAGTCGTCGTCTCGTGTATGTCCGTGTCGAGGAAATCTAAGATGCGTGCAGACGCTGCAGACTTTATACTAATTATTAATTATTAAACATGCACCTAAACGAATCAGATATTCGAGTAATATTATGTCCCGTATATAGTAACCGATGCCTGCGTCGATATAAAGAAGCTCGAGACGTTTTTAAGGCGTTGTGTGAAATTTGTAGTACAAACAATATAAGTAATAATATATCACCTGCGAACGTATAGAGATATATTATTTATACATAAATGGGTAATCTGGTAATCCTCAGACCCAACAAACATGGAGTTTCTTTGAGTTAGGTAGGTACCTACGCCGCGGCTCATTCCTACATACGTATTAACCTCTAGGTGTATATAAGTGTATATATAGTATTATATTTTTTTGAATAAAGGTACACATTCTACACGTTATATTCACTCAAGGTCGTGGGTGGATCAGTTTTTTGGGAAGGGTTTTGTATTTTACATCATTGTATACTGTAAACGAATGACTGTAATACATTGTATAGGTATATAGAGGTAAAGGTATTTCGGTATATTTGGTAAAGTGAAATATGTCGATGATACACAATGTTGAAATTTAAAACCATTGAATATTTATGAATATTTACTCAATTATTACTGTGGTAGTATAAAACATAATATAATGTTGACAATAATACAAATATATAGGTTACTATATTCTGACACACGTTAAAAAACCTTTAGCTAAGTCTCCAGGATTATTGTTTTTTGAAGCATAACAAAATGACTAAAACTAATTCCGTTCAAAAAAAAAAGTATACTTATGTTACCTATATTGTTTCGCTTAAAATCTAATACGAAATACAGTTAAATAATATAATATGGTTTGCCACAGCACTCGTCGGAGATTAAGTTTTTAGTGATACCCTGCAGTTGTGCTCTTGTGCATTTGGACATGTCACTCGAATGGTAAAGTTGGACTGTTGGAGATATATGCTGTACACACTACGAGTACCTACCTGTTTTAAATATGAGATTTAGTACGTTAATCATTACATTCCAAAAATAATGCTTAACGGATCTCATTATCTTTAAATCTTTACAATAGTATGGATGTATGAGGCAATAATTATTTTCGTGGTTAAGTTAAAAAAAAAAATTCAACCATATACCTAGGAATATACTTCATTATAATTCAATTTCAAGAAAAAAAAATATATTTTGAATTTTCATTATAATCAGTAAAAAAGTAAGAAATTCACAACTAGGTATTTTATAAATTTGGCTATCAATATTTAAAACCATAATCACTTATTCGCCTATAATCGTTTACCTATACTGATTAGAAGGGAATATAAGTATATCATATATTTATACGATTAAAACTTGAAATATATTATATTATAAACCAAAATATAAAATATAAATCTGATATATTTTTGTCTTTATTGTTTTTTTGATTTATATTGTTTTTATAATGACTAAAATATGTAGATTTTAAATTTATTTATGGTATTAATAACACAATATTATCTTGTATCTATACCTACTTAATGTGCCTAAACACCATGGATATTAATAAACGATTTAAACAGGTAAAAACATAATAAAAGACCCAACTTTTGAGGTTTTATAATACTTTTGGGTATAATAAAAATTTAATCACATTTAAAATAGTTTAAATATTATATTAAAATAATTAAATAGATATAAAATGATCATTGTCTTGTAAAAGACAATAATATTGGGTAAAAAAAAGGTACCTACTTGTTGAAATTGCCAAATAACAAAACGACATTCATGTAAATTAATATATGATAATATAATATATAATTTATAATATTTATTGTAGGTACCTAGGTATATAATTGGTTATTTTTTCTAGGTATCTACCTATAATTACATAAAATAATGATATATAGTAACTTAGTTATTGAAATAATGCATTTCGACGTGAACTAACTCACAATCAATGGTAACGGGTTTTCTTTTCATATACATAATGTATTATAATACATAAATACATAATATTATATGGACATATAATACTGCAGTAAACCTACCTACCCATAATTATGTATTGTTTTCCAAATTTAATCGACTAAAAAAAAAAAACTGCACGTATAGTGCATCTACATAATACAGGAAGTAGACTAAGTAGGAAGTTATTAACCCACTTGGTTTGTTCACTTTTTGCAAGTGTATCCGGCTACTGATAAAGTACCGGATGAATATTAATAAGAATTTTCACCGCAACACCACGACGACGATGGCGTGTGGGTATATTTCCAGGCGAGCTACAAAGAGCTGAAGATGCGCTACTCTTTTTCGGTGGATTAACAAAAAACAAAATATTTCAGGGAATAAAATATATTTCTTAATGTACTGCTCCGAATTGAGTAGGAGTACTTACCTATACCTATATTTTGTTCACCACATTATTCTTAGCAATTTATCATTATGTCAAAACCAATGAAATAATGACATCATGATTATTATGTCAACCGATTAGTAGGTACTAAATATAAATTGTTTTTATGTCTTATAAATTCTATTTGTCACAAGTATTAATATTTAACAATGATAAAAAGTGTATACAAATTGAATTATGAGCTAATGCGATGATGTGATCAATTCACTGAGAAATAAGAATATTGCAAGGTTCATAAAATATCTAACTATTATGGCAGGTAGGTAGGTACTCACATTATATTATATGT